>NW_010293681.1:4606-22349 GCF_000700745.2 Antrostomus carolinensis
TTCTACTGTGGGATGGCTTGGCTTGGTTTTACCCCTTTGGGGCTTCCAGACATCCTTAAAAATCAGTTTTAACCACTGTGCCCTAGGTGAGGGATCCATTTGGTTGGTGGGAGATGAGTCCCAAGGGAATCACTAGATGTTTCAAAGCAAAGCTGTGACCACCCAGTGCCCAGGGCTTCATTTGGAGGAGGAGAACTGACAGGTATCAGACAGGGCTGCTCAAATATAGGGCTGCTACCTACAAAAAGCCACCCAGGAAGTGTCATTAGGGCTCAAAGTAATTATAGACTGTCTGGGTGGTGGTTGGAGGTTTATGAAATGGGAAGTGTCTTCTAGCTGCATGGCTGCTTTGCTCTGTAAGGAGGGTTTTGGTGACTTGCAGAAGAGGATGCACCTGCAGTGCCTGTTTCTTGCAAGTAGAGAGGCATGACAGGTCAGGAGAGCACAGACTGGGCAGTGAGGACCTATTAAGTCAATTAGGTGGCTCCAGACAAGCTCCAGTGATTCACCTGCCCATGGTTTGGAGGTGGCTGCCCCTTCCCACAGAGGTTTCAGCCCCATGTAGCCAGGGCTCATCCAGGACCAGCCCAGGCTTGTGGGGAGATGCTGGGTCTGTCTGCGTGGCTGGTGAGATGGGCAGTGACACCAATGACACCAATGACACCAACGGTGGTGACTTCATTAGGTTTAGATGTACTTTACTCCAACTCAGTTTGGTTATCTCCAGCACAGATTATCTTTACCTCGCTCATCAGGGAAGCCATCAGATTTAATTTGTTAATGCTTCTCAAATGGCTGGTGTCACCTACAAAAAACTACTGTTTGATTTGTCCTTATTCCTTAGTTTTTTGAAGGAGAGTTTGAATTTTTCCCCTTTGTGCTGGTTGAGGTTTCTCCTGTAACCTTTGCTGTTGTTGTTTTGCACGGAGCAGAACGTTGACTCATCAGCAGCCTCTGTGATAACTATAATTAGGAGAAAATGCATTTACAAAGCTCTTTCCTCTGATGCAAGCACATCAACGTCCTTGCAGAGAAATAGTTCTTGCCGTGCTTTCAGGTGGGTGTGGGCAGCTAGTGATTACATTTGACACTGGTATTGTTTGAGTGGATTTTCCCAGCTGGATGTGCTACCTATGGAGCAAGTGGCAGTCTGAAGCCATTTTTATATTCTCCATTTCTTTTGAGCAGAAGTGGCTATTGATGTATTTAAACGTAGAGGGACAGAAGATAAATGTATAGGTTGGAGTAGTGATTAAAGAGAGCATTGAGACCATGTAATATACCCCAAGATTTATTTAGTGCTTTTGAAAAAGAGTAAAAGTCAAGAGAAAATAATTCACCAGAGTTTTGTCAAAACATCAGCTGAGGAAGAGCCTTGTTGGGAGAACATCTCTGCTTGGCAATCCCCTCCTGCTGCTGTATCTGAGCTGTGCTTTCACAGAATCACAGAATAGTTGGGGTTGAAAGGGACCTCAGGAGATCATCCAGTCCAACCCCCCTGCCAAAGCAGGGTCACCTCGAGCAGGTTGCACAGTAAAGTGTCCAGGTGGGTTTGGAACATCTCCAGAGATGGAGACTCCACAGCCTCTCTGGGCAGCCTGTCCCAGGGCTCCGACACCCTCACAGGAAAGAAGTTTTTCCTCCTGTTTAAGTGGAACCTCCTGTGTTCCAGCTTGTGCCCCTTGTCCTATCACTGGCCACCACTGAGAAGAGTCTGGCCCCATCCTCTTGACACCCACCCTTTAGATATTGATAAACATTGATCAGATCCCCTCTCAGGCTGCTCTTCTCCAGGCTGAAGAGTCCCAGCTCTCTCAGCCTCTCCCTCGTATGGGAGATGCTCCAGCCTCTCATCATCTTTGTAGCCTCCGCTGGACTCTCTCCAGAAGTTCCCTATCTCAACCACCATTCTGTGATTCTGTGATATGGTTGCTGCATATCTTCCTCTCAGCGTAAGACCAGTAGGGACTGGGAGAGTGTTTATCACCCGGTTCAAATGCCTGAGGCAGGTCAACCCTTGGTTACTTATTCCCCCAGCAAAGACACACACAAAGTTTTCTAGTTCCTGTGTTATTTTAAACATTTATATGTGTGCACAGTAACGATGGTTCCAACCTCCAAAGCAGCAGCTGAAACGTTTCCAGTTCCTCCTGCCAGAGGTTGGCACTGAGCTGCTTATCTGCTTCGTCAGGAAACAGCAATAAATTCACCTCCAGCGGGCACGGCTGCCCGGTGTGTTTTACTTCTCATTGTTCCTTTGCCTCCCTCTGTGACGGGCCATTTGACACATTTATAAATGGTTTTGTGTTGTGAAGGATTAACCTCCATTTATCATCGTTCCTGTAGAGAGAAAGAAATGCTCATTTCAATAGAAAAAGTGACCTGTGCAGAAGGGAGATATGGTTAGTAGGGTGGAAAGCACAGAGGTTAATGCCCCGGTACAGTGAATTCCAGAGTCATTTCTGGAGCAGAGAGAGTCTGTTTGCTCAGTGTTTTGTGCTCTGGCCTCTGGGTGTAAAAATAACCAAATACCAATAATACAAATAGTGGGTGTTCTCATTAAGCTTTTAACTCCATAATTCACAGGCAAAGGGGGACCCAGAGTGATGTTAGTGGGGCTGCGGGAGGGCAGAGGGGGTCACCTACACCTGAGGGTTGCAGCAAAATGTAGGTCTCAGCTCCAGAAGCATGTTGGTGACTTGGAGCAGGAGAAAATTACCTTCCCATGTATTTCCAACCTGCTCCTTCTGCAGGGGTACTTTTCTTGGGGCTGAGTATTCATGGACCAAAACTGAGCATGTTCTGTTAACATATAAATAATCATAGAATCACAGAATGGTTTGGGTTGGAAGGGACCTTAAAGATCATCCAGTTCCAACCCCCCTGCCAGCAGCAGGGACACCTTCCACTAGACCAGGTTGCTCAAAGCCTCATCCAGCCTGGCCTTCAACACTTCCAGGGAGGAGCAGCCACAACTTCCTTGGGCAACCTGTTCCAGTGTCTAATAATATCATTTTAAACTTTTTATTAGGGCAGGCTGGATTATCCTACTCCTCTCCCTGGACTCTTCAGCCCCATCATGTCTTGTCTCCTCCATCTCCCTCCTACTTTGGGATGGTAACACACACATCACCTCCCTTGGGGAATGGGTAGGAATGCCAAATAGCAAATGTTTGCTACCAAGCCAGTGTGTCTCATGCAAAATGCTTCCAACCTCATGCACTGACCTTTCCTTTGTTATCCTTATCTTTTCAAGAACAGTTTCTAAAGCTTTTGTTTGGGGCGGGAAAAAAAAAAAGCAAACAAACCAGGTTTCCACCAGGCCTTTCCCTTGATCTGCCGTCAACAATGTCCAAGCAGCCCGTTCCAGTTCCACCTTGCAGCCTAGGGACAGACACTATTGTTTTGCTGCTGTGGGGTCAAAGAATGTTTGGGATGAAAGTTAGTGTCATTCCTGAATGTCCCCAGATGTGATACCTCTGTGTCAGAAAAGCTGTGCCACAAGGGGATTGCACTGACCTTTATTTTATCAAGACAGACTGGTTAGGGCTTGCAAGCAAACCAGTCTGACCTGTAAGCCCTCGGTATGCATGGATCTACCAGGCAGACCACTCCAGCTGCCCTTTCCTCATCTTCCTCTCCATCTTCACAGGCCCGAGTCCCGCGTCTGGACGGTGATGTTGCTGCTGGGGACGTGTCTGCTGTACTGTGCCCGTGTCACCGTGCCCATCTGCGCCGTCGCCCTGAGCACCCACTTCAGCTGGGACAAGAAGCAGTCCGGCATAGTGCTCAGCAGCTTCTTCTGGGGCTACTGCTTGACACAGATTATTGGAGGACATATCAGTGATCAGTACTGGAAATTATTCTCATATTTTCCTCTGCTCAGGCTTTTCAATGGCACTTAGCTTGGTTTTCATAGAATTGTTTGGTTGAAAAAGACCTTTGAGATCATTGAGTCCAACCATACCTGCCCACTATTAACCCAGATCTCTGAGCACCTCATCTACCCATCTTTTAAATCCCTGCAGGGATGGGGATTCAACCACCTCCCTGGGCAGCCTGTTCCAGAGCCTGAGAACCTTTCAGTGTAGAAATTTTTCCTGATATCCACTCTGAATATCCAATCCAATATTCAATCCAGTTTGACCTCTCAGTTCAAGTCTCAACAGAGACTATGAAATTTTCACCCTGGGATAGTGATGGGGTGGGAGGGTGAAGCGTGTCCATGGGGAGAAGCTTTCTGGGGCACTGCTGGTTGCTCTGAAAGCAGCTGAGGTCTCTCCATCAGCCTCACTTGAGGTCTGTAGCTCTGATTCAAAAGGGACATGTGTGTTTTTGACTGTCTGATTAGATCTCTGGGTCTTAAAATTGGCATTATGCTTGTAGGGCAGCACACACTGAAGGACTTTGTGCTACCAAAAGCCCCAGCAAACATGAGGAACATCTACATGATCATTACTGCCTTGACAGTTCCTGCCTAGCAGATGCCAGGAGAGACCTACAGTCATGTTAATGGACACTTAGACCAACATAGGGTTTTTTTTTTTTGCACCTGGAAACAGCGAAGAGCACTTTTATAGCAGCATGATTGTTCTGATAGAGGTTGTTTTTAGCACCAATTCAGTAACTGGAATTAAAAAAAACCCAAACCCACAAGCTTACATGTTAATCTGGTGAAAGAAATAGTGGGTGTAAAGCAGACTTTATTTTAGAAAAGTGATAAATGCTGATGTTTCTTGGATAGTTCATAGCTGCTGCTCACCAGGAGTGTTATTTGTCCATTAACAAGCAGCTTAATCCCAGTGGTGCTGGGACAACCTTTTGGAAGGGTTTGTAGTTCATAGCTGCTGCTCACTAGGACTGTTATTTGTCCATTAACAAGCAGTGGTGCTGGGACAACCTTTTGGAAGGGTTTATAGCTGCAACCACTAACCATAAGAAGAAGATATTTCCTTTATTTACAAGGAGCACAGCTTTGTTCTGTTTGATCTGCAGAGTCTATCTTCATTTCCAGTTCAGCACCTCCAGTTTTTCCACCCTATATTTTCATGCAGTCTTTTCACAAGCAAGCCCCCATCACAATTTCCATCAGGTTTGGGAAAACTAAGTGTCTCCATTTTATCATATCAACTAAAAAACAACTTCCCCAGGTAGTAAGGAAAGATCTAAGTAATTATCTGCTCGAGTTCTTTTCCCCAGCCAGCCCATACTCAGTGAGGAGGGCTTTCCTATGAAACCTCTTGTGAGGAGCACATGCCTGGAAGGAGTACATTATCCATGCAGTGCACTTTAATGGCACTTTTTGTGCTATTTAATGATGTTCCTTAATCATTTGCAAGCAAATGTCTGCAAAACCCCACGTGTGAACAGGCAGAGCTGATGCAGAAGAGCAGATGGAAGAGAAAACACTGTCATTGGTTAAGAAAAGCAGAACAGTGACAGCAGCTTGGGCTTTCCCTCCATCAGAGACTTGAGGGCATCAAGGCAGTGGTGTCTCTGGGGTTGGTGTGTGCTGGAGTTGGGTGGCCAGTGCTGGTGGCTCTCAGTGAGAGCCATGCCAGTGGCCAACCCCTCGGTTCCTGCTCCAGGGGAGCAGGAGGTGGGGAAGGGAGGAGGTCAGGGCTATTTCCCAGAGGACTAAAGACATTTGTAAGAGAAGAACAGGTTTGACTGAAAGGTTGCTCTTAGAAACAGGCTAAACTGGGAAGAACACTTGAGTCTTGAGTGAGGAACTTCACCCTTTTACCCTCCCCTTGTTTTTGATCATGTGTTTTCTGTCTTCCAGAATAGGAGGTGAGAAAGTCCTCCTCCTCTCAGCCTCAGCCTGGGGGTTCCTGACGGTCCTCACCCCGCTGCTCACCCAGATCACTTCTGCCCATCTTGTTTTTATGACCTCCTCCAGGTTCCTCATGGGACTGCTGCAAGGTGAGACCCCTGTCCTGAGCACGTGTCTGTGTGTCCGTCTGTCCAGGGGCTTCCTTGCAGGGGGGGGCTCGTGTGCAGCAAATTCAGATGCAACTCCTGTGGTTTGTAGTGCATGAATCCTTCTCCTGTGTGTTCAAGCAATTCCCTGCCTCAAAACTGCCTCCACATCCAGAACTTCCACAGGAAAAAAAACCCCAAAAGTGACATTTCTAGAGAAAGTCGCTGACCAATCGTTCTCCTGTAGAAATCTCTCTGCCAGACAAGGGCTGCTGGCTTCTGAAATCATCACTGTTCCTGTTTGATTTTCCACATTTTAGAAGCTCCTTTAAAGGACTTGGGAAAATATTGGTCCTTACCAAAAGTTTTGGATAATTTGGGATGATTTTCCTTCCCTCTTGCCGAGCTGCAGCATTGGGGAACCATTGGGATAAGTGCATTGGCACTGATGGATTTACAGTCACAGCAGCGATGATGAAACGGGATGATGGAGAGGCACAAACAAACCTTTCATGGTGATGGAGTCACTTGTTTTATTTTATATCCTTGTTTTGAATTCCCCAAGGGTTTTTTGTTGCTTTGTCTCAGTGTTTAGCTCCTGCTGGATCTTTTAAATTTGCTTTTCATTTGCTGACGAGGGCACAGGAGCCTGACTGCTCCCTGCCTTGCTCCCGTTGCTCACAGGGGTGTATTTCCCGTCCCTGGCCAGTCTGCTGTCCCAGAAGGTCCGGGAGAGCGAGCGAGCCTTCACCTACAGCACAGTGGGGACTGGCTCACAGTTTGGGTAAGTTCAGAAGGCTTTGAGCTGTGAGTGACAGTCTCTGGACATCATATATGGTGAAATGTCATCAAATAGTTGGAGGCAAAACTTGCAGCCCAAAGTACATGTGGATTCTTGGGTCCTTGAGGACAGAGGCTGCAGCTGAGGAAGCCTCAGGCAGTTGCTGTCATGCACGTCAAGGATTTATGTTTTATTTTGTTTTGTTTTGTTTTCTCTTCAAGCCAAACTTTGAAGAGTGTTTGCAACATCTAATTACAGTGGGAAACAGCCTGATCCAGTAGGAAGAGTGAGGGTCAGCCTGAGACTGGTCACCTGTCCTTTCTGATAGATGGGGATAATATAACTTCCCTGGCTCTGCTAATCTCCATGAGAATTTCCTTTCTAAATGAAATGGTTGCTTAAAAGCAAAAAAGAAATATTCATGTGTTTAATCACTTAGTTTTCCAGTGTACTCATTTCTTTTGCTGATTTAGATGTTCTCTGAGATACTTTCTGCACACCAGCAGCCTCATTTCCTTTCCCTGACGAGTGTATTTCACAGAATCACAGAATCATTAAGGTTGGAAAAGACCTTTAAGATCATCCAGTCCAACCATCAACTCAACACCACCATGCCCACTAAACGATATCCCTGTTTCTGGAACACCTCCAGTGCAGCATGAGGTCCCTTAGTGGTTTCTCATCCCCAGCTGAAGATCCCAAGATGCCACATGGGGAACAGGGCAGGTTGCAGAGTCTCAGGGTGACCAGGCAGGTGGGCAGTCCCTGCACACACAGCAGCTGATGGCTTTTTAAAGTGCATTTAGTGACCTGTAGCATCCACCCCAGGACACATCTCCCATTGATGGTGCAATCCAAACACTCTCAGCCAGCCCTTTCGCAGAGCTGTGCATCAGGCTGGTTTCCCTTGCAGGACACTGGTGATCGGTGGGGCAGGATCTCTCCTCCTGGACTGGTATGGCTGGGAGAGCGTTTTCTACTTCTCTGGTTTGCTGACATTGCTCTGGGTTTACTGCACCTGCAAGTACCTCCTGAGTGAGAAAGGTAAGCCCAGTGCCAACATCCCTCAGGCTGCCAACACTCCTGAGGCTGCAGGACCCGAGTGACACCTCTCTGGTATTTTCTGCAAATCCCCTGTGTTTCCAAGATCATGTTTTACACAAAGACTTTTTGTTCAGATGTCTTCTGTAATACACACTGCATCTCACCCAAGATGCTAAACCCAGAAACAAGGGTTTGAGCTCTGGTGTTGCTGATTTCCTATTTCTAGTCCCACGCTGGATTATGTTGCTGTCAAGAGCCTGATCTGACTCCTCAGGACTCTTAAGCACCAGTGAAAACACCCAACAGAGCGTGATCTTCAAAGTGGATTAAGCTAAAGCAGGGCAAGATGCTTATTCCAAACTAAGAGCATCTACACATAGAGCTTTTAAAAACCAGTTAATCCAGAATATCTCTTCCTAAATAACTGGCAGTAATCCCACACATGAGGAAACCATTACACCTGGCTACAGCATTATTAGTGTGAGCATGATCTGTAGGTGCTCAGCCCATCAGGAGCCTGGTGTGTGCCTGGTGCTGCACAAAATCCAAACCTGGTCCCTGCCCAAGGGATTTTTGTTTAATTATAACAAGAGAAATAACAAATGGGTGAAGGTGGCTGGATGGGGAAGTGTGTGGGTGCAGTGGAAAAATTGTGATCAACATAACAAGGTGTTTTAATGAGCATTCAATGCTGGTATAACCAAAAAATGAGTTAGAAGGAGATTAAAGGTAGTCGTAGAGCGGTCTCACAGGACTCCCTCCAGCTGCACAGAAAAATACTGATCACAGCTTTCCTTTGTATGTTTTCTTCCCTGCAGAACTCATCATCCCTATAGGTTATTTAATGAGAGGCCTTTCGATATCCAAGCAGACCAAAGTTCCCTGGAAGCAGCTGTTTAGGAAGGCACCGATATGGTAGGCAGCTGAGGTGGCTTCCAGCATCAGCAGGGCTGGGGAGCACCCACCTTCCGAGGGCTTTTTCTCCTCTCTATCCTTATTTTTCTAACTATGTGTATTTTGTCCACTTATTTATATATTTGGGAAACATGCCCAGGTTTTCTAATCCCTTCTGGAGAAATAAAGAACTAAAAAGGTAAACTTGGCAAAAGGAGCTTTATGTTCTATCCAGAGGAATGTCAGCCTTGAATGGTGCTGGGAGATCTTCCACAGGTGGTTCCCTGCGTGGGTCACATTCTCCTTCAGTGTGATATTCTCCACTCTTCTTGTTAGAAATGCTGCTTGTAATGGGCTCCTAAGAAGTGCTGCTCAGGGGTAGTGGGTGGCACAGGTTGTGTTGTCATTGTTGACCAAATATCTTTCTAATAACCATTTTGTCTTTGGGATTCTGCATTTGGTACTGAAGCTCATCCAAGCGTGTTTAAAGACAGGGAGGAGGGTGATGGGGCTGCAGGGCAGCAAGCCCATTCCTACCTTGAATAACCATGGAACATCTGATAAGAAATCCCTAGAAAACCCCAAACAGCACCTCTTGGAGCGGGATAGCTCTTGCAACGCTGGAAGGGACTGGTGGGAAAAAACACTCGCAGAATTGCCGCTGCAATTAACTTCACCTGAACCCAGGGGCTGACGTTGAGCGGTGCTACAAGTGGGAAGCCAAAAGCAGTAGTTATCTATGAAACAATCTCAGGAAGCAATTGTAGCACTGACAGGGATTTATTTATAGACCAGGAACTGAAATATGAAGTTGCTCAAGTGCCCGTTTCCCACCCAGTGTGACCTGTCACTCCTGGTGATTTCCTCCCCGCTGTGTATTTTCAGGGCTGTCATCATCGCTCAGCTTTCTACAGCCAGCACGTTTTTCACTCTCCTTTCCTGGCTGCCAACTTTCTTTAAGGAAACTTTCCCCGAGTCAAAGGTAAGTTGGCTCTGAGATCCCAGTATTCCTGCTCTCTGTATAAATGGGGTTGTGCTGGGTACCAGCTGAAATGGGTTGGTTAGGGAGGAAGATGATGGCAGAAGGAGTTGGTGAGAGCAGGCTGGGAGGCAGGAGGAGGTGGGAGGCTTCTCTGCTGGGTTAGGAGTTGTTGCCCCCTGCTCATGCCTTTGGAGATGTGTGCAAGCATCCTCCCTCCAGGCAGGCAGAGGTTGGTTTCTAGTTGCTTGTTTAGGGATGCTGAAATGAGGCAGAGCTGGGGCACCTTCCAGGCAAGGAAGAGAGGGTTATATTTGGTTTTTAGACTGCTTTTCTTCTGAGGGAAGGATGGTTTTCAAATGGCATAGAGCTCATGACATTGTGCTGGTGCAAATGACTATCAACCCCTCCAGTCCTGGGTTTTCACGGGGTTTTTAACTGTACTCTCAAAATAATTACTATTAATAATGTATATTTCAAAAACACTCTAAAAACTTCCCTCAGCACAAGTGATGTTCCCTGTATTGGTTGGATGAGACTTTGAGCAACCTGGTCTAGTGGAAGGTGTCCCTGCTGATGGCAGGGGGGCTGGAACTGGATGAGCTTTAAGGTCCCTTCCAACCCAAACCATTCCTTGATTCTATGTTTCTATGATTTTTCAGAAACCTAGGCAATATTTATCTGAGCCGAGAGCTACTATTTTGATCTTCTTATTCTCAGAAACTCAGACAATCTTTCCCACAATGGCTTCGTTCAGCTTTTATAATTTTCAGAGCCGCTTACAAATGCCTTTTCATATTCCATTTATAAGGCGCTTTATGGCATACTTGATATTTATATTAAAATCGTGTATTAAACCAGCAAACATATTGTTGTGACAAGATCTGTGCACCTCGAGTAATACGCTTGTGCAGCAATAATTTACCATCTGTTAAGCATTATATGGTGATGCCCTTATGTAAGACGCACTCTATAGCGTTCCCGCATCTCATCATCATACATTTTAATAAAACGAGGCTTGAGGATTCTTGATTTTAAAGGATGGATGAGAATCCTTAATGTGGGAAACCAATGTCACCTACTGGTCAAAGTCCCTTTCTGCAGGTGAGCTGCCTTCACCGCTGCCTCAGCAGCTGCCTCCAGCCCACCTGGATGGAGGTGACTGAGGGTTTTGGCTCATGCTGCTCAGGATGATGGATGAGATAAGAGGGGTTTGGTGTGTTGGGATTGACTTGCTGAGCAACCCCAGCTGGTGTTAACAGACACCAGAGATATTACCCCACAAACCTTATGGGGTAATATTTTCACAAGTGACCAACACCCAAAATTTCAAAGGCATTGAAAGATGTAGATGGGCACCAGTACAATTTCTAGAAGCAGCTGAAACGGGATTATTCAAACCCAAGATTATTCAGCCCTCTCGAGCATCCTGAAGCCAGGCATCCTGCTGTGGCAAGGAAGAGAGGGATGCCTCCATAGGTGATGGGCTCTGAGCAAAGGGGCAGATGTGGGGGATGATGGATGGATGGGTAGGTTCAACCAACTGAGATGAAGCCCAGCCCAACCCTCACTGATTTCAGCTCCTCCTGGGATCTGGGCACCAAAATGCCTCTGAGCAGCTGTAATCCAGATGACCAGTAATCATCTGTGATTACAACTGCAGCAAGCTCGCTTAACTGAAAATAGACCAAAGTATGTTGTTACCCATAATGTTACCTAATCCTGGCATTAGAAAATCCAGCTCTGCTCCCTCAGTTTCACAGTAACACTGCTAATGAGGTTGGAAATTTTGCCGACAGCTTTACTGGTGACCCACGGGGCAGAGTTAAAACCTACAGCTTGCTTTCCAGAGCTCTCTGGCTCTCTGCCACATCACCTTGCTGAACTGTAAACTTTGCCATGTTTAATTCTTCTTTCCTGGAGCAGACAGAGGTTTCTGCCTCTTCCCTGAATTCAGGGTCACCAGGGCAGAAGGAAAGACAACAAACCTACTGAATGCCACAGCCCCGTGATACACCTGCCACCTTACAGACTTTGGAGGGGTGCAGGGGGTAGCTGAGACCTTGCTGTGCAAAGTGGGTACAGATCCTGCAAGAAGTCCTGATCACTTCATTTTTTTCCCTTTCTACAGATATCACAGACTATCAAATAAATATTTGAAGACAAATTGATCTCTGACAGCAAATCTCTCTTGATTTTTGCTTCCTTTCAGGGTTGGGTGTTTAATGTAGTCCCCTGGCTGGTTGCAATTCCAACAAGCTTGTTCAGTGGATTTCTGTCTGACCATTTAATCAACCAGGGTAAGAGCTCTTTTGGCTTTTCCTCAGCTCCTGTTTTATGTGATGTAGAAAGAGGACCTGGGTGGGAGGAGGTGGGCTGGTTGGTAAGGAGAAGACCCAGCAAACAGACAACGTGAAATTCTGATATGAAAGTGGGATAAATATTGCAGGGTCCAAATCTCATCCATGTGTTTGGGGCTCCCTTTGATTTCAATTGCAATATCCACCTGGAGATGAAATCTGGCTATTTGAAATCCGCTTACTCTGTGGTCTCCTGGCCATCTGAACAAGGAGACCCGGTGAGCTGTGCTTCACTGCAACTCTCCTTTCTCTTCCAGGGTACAAAACCATCACCATTCGTAAATTCATGCAGGTAAGAGAGCTGAAGCCACAGGAGTGACACTCGGGCTACCTGCTGAGATCTGCTTGCATGGCAGATGGGACCTCTTATGGAGCTGGGTTGGTGGTTATAGGTGGAAAGAGGAAAAGTTCTCTAGCTTTGCAGATAGACTGCTGGTCAGTGTGTATGGGAAATGAAATCCAGAGGAAAACCCTGACTGAGGAACAGAGCATGGACCAAAGGTAACATTGAGCAGAGATTTGTGAGTGCTCCAAAGAGGTTTTCTTTCACAGGCAAAGGCCAACCATATTCTGTGACTCCAAATGATCCCTTAGATACTAGGAAATAGCAGTACAAGGAGGAGCAGAAATAGAAACACTGGGTGAGAGCACAGCGTATCCTCTGCTCCACAGCTTGGCATCCCTCTGGACAAACCTCTGGCACAGAAAAACAGGACACTGGGGGAAAAAAATAGGCTTGAGGAGCACCTGGTGCCTACGAGCTCTTGCCATTGTAAAAGGGACCAGTTTGTCTGTGAGAGGAGTTGATTTCTTCCTCACAGAGATGTGCTGTGCTATGTCATTCTCCCTTTCTTCCAGGTCATTGGTTCCGGTGTCTCAAGCATTTTTGCTTTGTGCCTGGGCCAGACATCCAGTTTTTGCAAAGCAATAGTCTTTGCCTCCGCCTCGGTTGGACTTCAGACCTTTAACCACAGGTAATGAGTGTGACAATGACGCTGGCTGTGACCCTTAGCTCTGACCCACACTCTGCATTTTGGGGTCTCGGAGGAGGCTGTCTCCATCATGACTGTCTGAGTATCTTGTCATGACTGCTTGTCTGAGTATCGTGTGTTGGTCGCTGCAGGGCTGGTGGACTTGAGTGCCTGCTGGCTTGGAATTGAGCCAGCAAACCTCTAGGATGGGGAAGGGCTTGGTGTACTGGAGGGCATGTTGGACCAGGCAGGAATTAGGGAGCTGAAGCAGGAATGGAATTGCATTTTGGCCCCTCTGAATGCTTTGAGCTGAATCCTTTTCCTCCTGGTACTTTCCTGCATTGCTTCACTCCCAGTCACAGAATCACAGAATGGTGGGGTTGGAAGGGACCTCTGGAGATCATCCAGTCCAACCCCCCTGCCAAAGCAGGTTCCCTACAGCAGGTTGCACAGGAAAGTGTCCAGGTGGGTTTTGAACATCTCCAGAGACGGAGACTCCACAACCTCCCTGGGCAGCCTATTCCAGTGCTCCATCGCTTTCCTCCTTTCTCCTGCCAGCACCATTTATTGTCTAGGACCTCTTCCTTTTGTTTGGCAAACCAAACTCTGCTTAAATGATGAAAGAACCATCGTGCTCCATTAAAACAACCATTTTCCTCTCTCTCACTAGTGGCATTTCAGTAAACGTGCAGGATCTGGCTCCCTCGTGTGCTGGCTTACTCTTTGGTAAGGATTCCAGTGGGTTTTTGGTTGTGGTGGAGAGGTGGTGTCCATGGCAGGGAACATGGTCATCAGCATTAAGGTTAGAGCAGGAATAGCTCTGTGCAATGTCTGTTCTGCACGTGCAGCCTCAGCCTCCCTTGGTGATACACGTGCCAGTGCCAGGGGCAGGTGACTGCACCAACGTACCTTTCAACTTGCCAAATGCTCACCTGCACCATGGGGTGGGGATGAGGATGAGCGTTGGTTGTCCCTGCCATCAGCAAGGCATTGGGCTGTGCGTGTGGTCTGGGGGTCGGGTGGGAGTGCAGAGGAAGCTGCTCATGTTTGTGAGTTTCTAATATACAATTCCTTACTTTTCTTTACAGGTGTGGGGAATACAGGTGGAGCCCTCCTAGGTAAAGTACCTTCCTATGGCTCATCCTTTCCTTGGGAGTCCTCTCCTCACAGGCAGGCAGGGTCTGACCCCAGAGCCTTTGCATTTCTTTCTCTTAGGAAGAGTATTAGGAAGAATTTCTTTGCTGAAAGGGTTCTCAGGCATTGGAAGGGGTTGCCCAGGGCAGTGGTGGAGTCCCCATCCCTGGAGGGATTGAAGAGTCATGTAGACACAGTGCTGAGGGACGTGGGTTAGTCGGGGACTTGTCAGTGTTGGGTTCATGGTGGGACTTAATCATCTTCAAGGTGTTTTCCAATCTGGGTGATTCTGTGATCCTCTCCTGTCTCAGGTGTCATCTGCGTGTACTTGGCTGGCTACCTGATTGAGACGACTGGCTCCTGGATTTCTGTTTTTAACCTGGTGGCTGCTGTTAACAGCATTGGTCTCTGTGCATTCCTCATGTTTGGAGAGGCCCAGAGGGTGGACACAGACTCTACATATATGGACCTCTAGGGATGAGCCCAGCAGGCAGCTGAAGGACAGGAGAGTGTCATGTCTATGTGTCATTGTTGCACAAGTGCCAAAGAATTATTTTTTTTAGGTGTTTAATAGGAAAAAAAAATCTATCCTGAGATGAAGTACATAATGGGTCTGGATGAAACCCATGGGAGAAAAGAAATTTAGGGTTCATTTTTTGCTCAGGGCATAGCTGATGGCCTGCAGAGCCATCCAGTTCAACATCTCCAGTGAGGATACAGCCTGTGTGACCAGTTTGCCCCAGTCCATGTCTAGTAGACAAATATCTGTGTGGCTGAAGCAGCTTACCTGGCTTGTCTCTGAAGGTCGCTCGCTGAAGGGAGCTGCTTTGCCATGATGGGAGCAGGTCCCTCCATGCTCTGCTGTCCTGTGACCGCAGAGAGGGTGGCCCATTCTCGGGCTGCCACACAACATGTGTCCTCAGAACTACATGAAAGGAATCATCCAAACAAATGTACCTCTGACCTTAACCCTCCCTTGTGTGCCTTCATTTTGCAATCTGCTCGACAGGTACAAGCCAAGTGTACAAGAAAAGGGGTTGGGAGATGAATTCAAGGCTTTTCAGGAGAAGTCTTCTGGCTGGATGTCTGTTGTCTACCCAGGGGCATGAGGTTGCATCAGTACTACCTTCACCGTGCTTGAGCTGAGCTGGGAGGCTGCAGAGCAGTTGGCTCAAACCAACTGAGCTCATCTTTGCTCAAGGGCAGAACTCAAGGGTTCCCCTGTCTCCTGGGTCGCTTTACCCCAGCCCCGAGCCAAGGTAGACCAACTCCAACATGAAAGCAGAAGAAAACTTCAGTCACCCATGGTCAGGCTTAGCTGGGGTGACCTCACATCCGAGGAATCCCCTGGGAGCTCTTCTGCCAGATGGTGTGAATGTATAAGAAGAACAGATCACGTTCCGTGCTATGGATCTATACTCCCAAATGATTTCTGCTTGATCAGACGTGTCCTCCATGTGCTCTCAAAGTGGTGTGGGACACTTTCCAAAGAGCCTGCAGCGGTCAGGTTTTGTTTCTATGTGAAGTGTAAAGCAAATTTCTCCATTGGGGATCCACTGGGGATCCATCCCTATTGGCTGTGGATCCCTGCAGTTTCCCATGTCAGAAGGAAACACTTGGCTGTACACGCCTCTGAGCCTGAATGTCTTAAGTTATTTATAAATATTTTTAAATTTAAGTACCAAATTCTATATTTTATGTACTTGAGGCCTGATGCTGCATGTTTATTTTGAGTGGTACTCCCACCAAAACCCACGGTATTTCTAGAAGAGAAGGATTTACCAGCCTACAGTTTCTGGTTTTGTAGGATCTATTTGAAATGTGACATTTCATATTCAAGGAATTCATTGCTTTTCCTCTCACCCCGTGCTTGCAGCCTGAAAGGATCTCTGTGATTTCTCTAGTGCTTACTAGGAAACTTCAAGCTGAGACTTCCCAAGCTGAGACTTGGGAGCAGATTTCCCAGGGGATCTCGCCATGCAGGAAAGCTAAAGGTTCATCAGATTCATTGTCTTTAAAAAAAAATAATTACCCCTGCTTCTCCTTTTGTTTTAGCCAGATTTCTTCTTGGAAGATATGTTGGAACCATGTTAAGTTGCTGAATAATTTGGTTTATAGTGAAAATACTGACAACCTTT
Organism: Antrostomus carolinensis; assembly: GCF_000700745.2. Taxonomy (NCBI): domain Eukaryota; kingdom Metazoa; phylum Chordata; class Aves; order Caprimulgiformes; family Caprimulgidae; genus Antrostomus; species Antrostomus carolinensis. The sequence goes on from NW_010293681.1 coordinate 20,830, forward strand.
TAATTGCAGAGACACTGATGGGTGCCACTAAGCTAAGCTGAGCGACTTACGGGGGTATTAAGAGATAAAGATGCAACTGCAAGAGAATACAGGATCAGTGTGGCTCGACTGGGGGCCAGAGAGATAAGAAAGCATTTTTTTCTCCTTCTGTGCTTTCTTCCCTACTTTTTTTCCTCTACTTCTTTTGCTACCATGGGTACATCCCGGTATGTGGGGTGCAGCAGTGCTGCAGAGCCAGGACACAGCAATGCTGCTGGGAAGCCTCTTAAAATCAGGGGGTAAAATGGGGAGGGCACACACAGCAAATGCAAACCAAGCTTGCTAAGGAGGCTTGAGGCCGTGCAGACATCTCTGCCAGCCTTGTCCCTTGTCCCATCCCAGCAGATTGTTTGCGTGGCATTTTCTATAGTGACATAGGAATAAAATAAAATAAAATAAAATAAAATAAAATTCTCTTCTAACATCTTCCCTGACCAATCAGTGTTGTGGGTCAGAAGCACAAGGAGTGAATTCTGGTTCTCTTTGCTGGTTGCACTATTTCTCATGGAAGAGTTGATGAGTTTAAATGACTCGTTTTCAAACCAGGCAGCTGGGTTACCCCTTGACTGGGAAATCTGGAACTGAGATCTTGAAAGGAAAGTCAGCATTACTGGCTGTGCCTTCTTTGTAAATCCAGCTAACGCTTGGGTGCGTTACCCGGATTATCTGGCTCTGTAAATTGGCTTATAACTTAAATATTTGAAGTACATTTGAGGCTTAGGTTTCATTACGTTCATACCTCTTTGTTGAAATATTGAAACCATTTTCCACAGCTGTACTATTATTTGTTTAAGCAACCTTGCCAAAGCTTGCTGTCTGAGAGATTTTATTACAGAAGAACCTTAAAAAAAAATAAAGGCAGCCAATATTTGCACACTGTTTGATTTTCCTTTGAATTAGCAGAGGTGCTAATTTGCCTGGTCAGGAAGGGACAGACAGAGCTCAAGTATATTTAGTGTGATGAGCTCCTGAGGGCTGGTGTGAGAGGACAGGGAGGTTCTGCTGGGAGAATATCCGGGCTGGCAGATTTTCACAGTGTCCTCACGTGCACTTGTAGTACACGTGGACCTTGGACCTGGGAGACATCCAGCTACATCTTCTCACTTGTTTACGGAAAAATAATGGATCGCCTTCCACCTGGAGACTGTGCTGAATAAAATACCCATTGCCAATGGTTTTGCATCCTCGCTGATCGGTTCGAACAGATGCCAACAGAGGGAGCTGTGAGATTTGGGATCTGGCAGCTCCTGACCAGCTGAGAGCTGCTGAGCCTGGTCCTGGCACAGCTGGCACAGCTGGCACAGCTGGCACGGATCGTATGGATGGTATGGCTGGCGTGGGTGGTTTGGTTGGCAGAGCTGGAACAGTTGGTACAGCTGGCACAGCTGACAGGGATGTGGCATGGCTGGCACGGATCGTATGGATGGTATGGTGGGCTTGGATGGTTTGACTGCCACAGCTGGCACAGCTGGTATGGCTGG
>NW_010293681.1:22361-62968 GCF_000700745.2 Antrostomus carolinensis
TGGTGGCTGCCACCCTAGAGTAGCCCTGGCTGGTGGCTCTCACCGCTGGAGCCCGTGCTGGTAAATCCCAGGATCTGCTGTCCCAGCATTCGCTTTCCCTCTTCATTCAGCAATTGTATGGTTAGTACAGGGACAGGGAGGAAAAGTTTGGGAGTACATTTGAAAAGGAGAAATAGCCACTAGAGGAATTTTAAAACCTCATCTATAGGGTCGTGTAATCAATAAAATATCTTTAAGGACTGCAGAGGCCACTAATTTTCACCTCAGAAAATGTGAGCTCAGAAAAAAAAACCCCAAACAACATGAAACTCTGTGATATGAAAACCTTGCTGAAGATAATTTATCAGAGTGCAAATTGTCATCATAATTGTCCTTTTGCTCCTCTTAGGCAGGTATAGACAACCTCTGACACACACACTTGAACTGTTTTGACCTGAAAAGCTCTAAGAAGCCACAGACCCACCTTAAACCCTGCCCTGTTCTTCTTCATGGCATCCTGTGACTGTGTAAAGCCTGAGAGGAAAGAACGAGCTCTGCCACGTTCCTGAAATTGTCCAGGTCCCAGGGCTGCTCTGCCTGCCAGGCTGGATCCCAGTTTCCAGCCTGCCCTGAGCAAGCAGGGATGGGTCCAGTGCCATCTGGGAATCTAGGACTGGCCTTAAAGGCTGATTAATTACAGGTACATTGCTGCTGTGGGGTGGAATCGATGGGTCAGTTTGCTAATAAATTTTTGGGGTTGTTCTAGAGCACTGGAAGGATCCTGTTTGATTGCAGTTTGTGGAACACTAAAATCAAGAAACACCTTCAAGCAGAGGGAAAGCAAAGCACAGGAGAAAAATAACACAATTTGGAGGAGAAAAGAGATAGCCAAGAGCACTTCTTGCTAGACAGTTTCACTTTGAAAACACAAGCAGATGCTCTCACAGCAGAGACTTGATCTACCATCCACCTGCCAGCTCCCTGGGGCTGGGACGTGCCCCAAAGACACCGACGTTCTGCAAAGGGCACCCAGCCCCGTAACACGCCAAATACCACCGGTTATTGCAGCCCTGACCTACTGCACGGCACGTAATGAGGAATTTTCCATTTCAAACTTTAATGCAATAATTAAGATGTCCATTAAGGTCTTTACAGTTTGACTGCTTGTAATTAAAAATAAAGGTGATGGGGGAGGGGGGCAATGGCAGGGGGTTGCAGGCCAGGTTGGCAGCTTTAAGTGCTCTCCCTTTTTTACTTCCCTGTTTTGTTTCTTTCTTCAAAATTATTCTCCTGGGTTTTGTGTGTAACTGTCCTCAGAGCAAGTGGCCTGAAAAACACATGAAATCCAGTTTTAGTTCCCACAAGTACAACTTGGTTTTTAAAAAAAGAGATTTTGCCCTCTACCAAAATATCTCCAGGATTTTGGTGCTCTGGTTTTTGAGGGTGTCTCTGAGCAATGAGGTCCTCAGGACTCCTCAAGCATCATCTTGGTCCTGGCTGCCCCATCCAATGACCCCACAGCAGTGCTGGGGACATGGTGTGAGCCAGGAGAGCTGAGTTCCATCAGAAGAGAGTCACAGGAATAACCCAAAACCACAGCGTGACCATCAGCCTCAGGGAAGGGAACTGGGGTTTTATACTCCAGTTGGTTTCCAGACTGGTGTAGCTCCTTGCTTACCCAGTTCCTGGTGCAGGGTTAAGGGTGGGGTAGGTTTTAATCCAATAATGAAACAAGAAGAAACCCCCATATAAACCCACATCTTCCAAAGTGTCTCTGCTGCTGGGAGACCACAGACCCGTTATCCAGTAACAGGATTTGGCCTCCTCAAGTGATACTGAAACACTCGTAAAATTTTGTTCCCAAATCACCAGATTTTTGCAAAGGATTAACAAAAATTAATGATTTGACTGAGGAAGTAGCTGCCAGAACAGCTTTGGTTGATCCCTTGAATCAGTTCCCAAATTGCCTTCCCCTGCTCTGTACAACTACCAATTTACTGGTGATTCACTCTTTTCTTCCAAAGACAGCACTGGGCATGATCCCCTGGCTCCTTGGCATTAATTATTCTCTAATAAATTGTTTTTAATTTCAGCTCCAAAGGAAAAAAAAAAAAAAGAAAAACTCAACCAAAAAAAATCCCACTTCCATGAGAGACAACGGAAAGGTACACGTGTAGCAATTATGGGTAGGATTTTACACCTAGAATTAGCAACCTACTCGCGCATGTCCTGCGTTCTCATTAAAGGCAAACGGTTTGCGACTGACAGGGGATTTTCCTGTGCAACCATTTAGGCTCATTGCAGCTGTTAATTCCTTTCATACAGTGTTTTTTCTCCCCTCTCTTACCGAGTCTCACACAAACCCACTCATTTACAATCTCTCCTGTGGACCCGCGTGAGTTATGAGTGAGGGAATGTTTTCAGGAGGCTCATCCTCAGCCCTTCAGATGCCTGGAGCTGGTCCAAACCTTGGCTGCTCACAGGTGCCTTTCTATGCTTTTGCTCTTATTTTACCCCAAACAAGATGAGCGATGGCTCGTGCCTGTAAACCTGGTGTCACAAACTTCCCAGCTGAAGTCACCTTCATGTAGTTTTGCTGCTGCAACCAACCTGCTCCTCAGCTCATGCAGCTCTGCTCTGTCTCCTGCAGCACCTTCCCTCCAGCTCCTCCATCCCGTGGTCCATCCCTCTCCCAGTCCCTCTGCATAAGCCTATTTACCAGGTTTGGGGAAGCAGACAAGGTCCCCACATGTCCCCAGGCTCATGGAACGAAGGATGTGCCCTCTTCTTCTCAGACCCTGGTTATTTAGGAAAATAAACTCCCTAAACAAATAGTATTATCAGCAAGAACATAATCAGATCCCAGAGAGGTTTTCAGATGAGTAATTTATCGTGATCTGGTTTATTTCATTTTATTTCAGCCCATCTGGGGCACAATTGTGCTTTGAAAAGGGCTGGAGGCTGCAGTTCCCACTGAAGGAGCCACCTGGACCAGCAAGAGCTCAGCATAAAACCTCCGTCCTTGTAATTTCATTGTACAGAAACCTCTAAGTAGGACAAACAATAAAGTGGGTGACCTGAGAAATGTCTGCACAGCCCTGGGCTGTCCTTCCAGGAGAGTCTGTGCTGGCGGGTGATGGGCTGTTCCGCACCTGGACAAAAAGGTTGGGATCCAGGGACCATGACAAACCTTTTCAAAGGGGTATTTATTTTCTAGGGCTCTTGTTCCTGGAGTCAGTCAATCAAAATTCAAAATTAACTAATTTCTTAGTTAAATGATGAATTTTTTTTGTGATTAAAAACTATGGGGAAATTTTGATTCACTTCCAAATCAGATTTTTTTCCTGACTCATGGCTCTGTGATGAGCTAAGTGAAAAGCTTTAGCCTTTATGTCACCAAACTCTGGATGCAGATCTTCATCCTTTGAGCTCTATCAAATACCAAGTGACTTCTCTCAGCACCCTCAGATCATTTCAATATTTTCAGAAATGCAACGTGTAATTTCGATTCGAGTTAAAAAATTAACTGATAAAATTATTGAAATCCAGAAACAGAGACAGAGTCATGAGAGGGACAAACTCTTCCTTGGAAATCTTTCATAATAGCTTGGGGTTGAAAAATGGGGACTGTCTGGGAGAGCTAAAAGATAACCATGCCTGGAACCAGCTGTATTTTCAAGGGTTTAGGACAGAAACCATGCCTGAAGAGCATCAGTAAGATATATTACCCACAAGTTTAAAGGATATGGATAAAGCTGTTCGGGATGGAAACTGAACCAGATTCACTACTGTTTCTAAACCAGATCTGCTAATACACACGTGGTTACACGCCGAATTTGCTGTGATACTTGGCTGAGACCTTGGCTGCCTGTTGTATCTGTTTGTGCTGCTGCAGTTAAAACCCACGTGGAGTAGACACATGAAAATTTGGCTTGTGAGTGTAACACAAGGTAACGCAATTTGGGGTGTTACTGGTTGTTTTTGCAGTTTGGATGAAGAGGGGGCTAAAGCTGACACCTCCAATAGGACATCTGCCTCCAGGAGGGTCCCAGATGACTGGAACCAAGAGGGCTTTCACTTTAGCACCTGCCCTTTTCTGCAGAGCCCAAAATTGTAGCATGGGTAAGAAATGGCTTATTTTGGCATTGCTCAGGGTGTCACTGTTTGTAGGTGAATCTTTACCACTGGGCTAGTAAGAACATGTCACTGCTTTCAGGAAATACATTGTTGTTTTCTCTTTTCCTTCAACACAGTGCCAATTTTTTATCCTCTTTTGATGATGTCTGTTCATCCTCTCTCTCCTCCTCCTCCTCCTTGGAGATTTCTGGATTAAAGAATGAATTGATTTCCTGAACGTGCATTAGAAAGGATTATTCCAGGAGATTCATTCGTGTTTGGTGGCTTAATATTTCCAGGGAAGGACATCTCAGCCAATACTTTTCTCAACACACCCTGAAACATTTTTTTTTCTTCTGCAGGCAATGAGGAGCAGCAGTGACGGCAAGAGACAGTCAGAAGTTCACAGCACTGGCATTTGGGCTTCAGTATCTTTTGTAACACCAGCATTTCCCATATGAATATATGAAGAGTGATTTGTGTGAGTTCTGCCTTTTCTTTACTCTGCTAATAATAAAGAATAAAACCAGACAGATGTCAGACAGACACAGAAGTCACCACCAGCACCAGGGAAGTCAGGTACAAACCTCTGTGTAGCATCACTTGACACCAGCAGCATCTTCTGAGGGAGGGGCACAGCATTCAAATGAAATAGGGGTCTGTCCAATTAATTAATTTGGCCTCCAAACCCTGCACAACCACAGCAGATCAAGGGCCTGTTATGTTTTAAGAGCAATCTGTGAAGTCTTTATAGCAATGAATTATGCTTCAGAGGTTAACAACTACAGTAGAGCTCAAGCTCCCTCCTGGTCTGTCCTGAGTGTGGAGAAGACAGGGTGTATAATTGAGCAGAAGAGACAAAAGCTCTTCCCAAGAGGGGTGGAGACGAGTCAGCCCCAAACCCTAATTGAGACCTTGGAGACCAGCCTTTAGATGTCAACCAGCCAGACAACAAATGATGGTTCCCCAGTCACGCTTGGTCAGATCAGCTGGGCTCCCCTTGCACTTGGCTTTAGCTGGGCTCGGTCTGATAATGGCTGTAAGGAAAAAAAAGGAAGGAATAAAAAAAATCAAATTTTAGCAAAGGGGTGAAAGAAAGCATTGAGAAGAATTGCCTATCCATCCCTGGACATTCTCTTCTAGGTATTAACTGCTTCACCTGCTTGTGCTCTTGTGCAGTCCAAGGTTCACAAGCAACGCTGCTGTAAGGTAGAGTGTGTTAGAAAGCAAGCTGTGGACAAATGCCTGTGGGATGGCTGGGAAAATTGTCCTGCCCTATCATCAGCACATCTGGCAGCTGCTTCAGAGGACTTTTATACTGCCCTCCAAACCGAGGAAAGCCCTGGGTGTGGCAGCCACACTTTTCTGAGAGTCTGAAATGGTTGGTTTCAAGAACTGGTTTGAATTTTGCTTCCAGTCTTAGTCTAGGACCAAAGCAGGAAATCCTGAAGTGTCAAAGAAAATCATCTACAAGGATGGGGAAGGAAACAGGGCCATTGCCTGGCTCTGTGAGAGGGGTGGGAAAACCTGGCAGCAGCAGAAGAATCATACTAGAAAGAAGGATGGAGCTCCACTCAGCCCAGATGGATGCCAGCATTTGGAACAGGAGATGGGAATGGGGGATTTTAACCCCTGACCTGCTCTGAAGAAGCAAAGAGCTGTCCTGGAGCTTGGGACTGCAGCCTGGGTGGGAAGGTGGTCAGCATGGGAAAGTCACAGTGGAGAGTACACCTTACCCCTCCTCATAGCACATTTATCTCCTTGCTTTTGTCCAGCTCTCAGGGATGATGTTCATCAAGGCACATTTGGTCAGGTGACACCAACCCTGTTAGATAATCCAGAGAGAGCAAAGCAAGCATTTGAAGTGCAAGGACAAAGTAATTGGTTGATGTTTTGCCCATCTCCTGAGCAGTATTGTCCCAATGTCTCCATCGAGGGATGACACTTTGTGCAGCACACACAAAATTTCATCGGCAAAAGCCTGGATCCCTCTAACCAGGGCTGATAAACCACAACAAGTCTCACAACTCTTTCATTTCATTGCCATTGCCAAACAACAAACATAACAAATGGATTTATATTTTCTTAGAACCACCAGGAATTTGGAGGAATAATTTATCCAGCTGATGCTCAGCACTGGGCAGTAAGGACATTACACCGTGTGCCACAGCATCTATCTGGGATGCTGAAATGCAGAAACACGACCTGACACAAAGAATAAACACAAACCACATGATTTATTTATTAGTCCCACCACATGATGTGCTGTTAGCTAATGCCTCAGCGATGCATTACCAACAGGCGACGTAATGAGCATTGTCTTGCTTGGCTTCAGATAGAAACTTCAAGTTGAGACATGGATTGAAACATCTCTTTGCGGTCCCTCTTGCTTTCCTCCTTTTTCCCACAGGAATGACAGGAATCTCCATCTCCTCTCCCTGTCCCCATAGCAGAAGTATCCCACACTGGGTCACCATCTTTTTTGCTTTCTACAACAAATCATGTGAGACTTCTCTGTACCTCTGCCTACCTAAATAATAGAGATAGTTGGACAATATCTTCCTTTTCTCCCAGTTCCTAGTTTTCTATAAATAATGTTTTCTCTCTAAAAGATTCCTCCCCCCTCCCCAATGTCTGCCTGAAAAAAACAGGTCTTAAAAGAAAACATTTGGGGTTCAGTATGGGTATACTCCACAGGAATTTCTCTTGTTGTTTCAGTTTTTGGGGTTTTTTTTAAAGTGTTTCGAATGGGAAACTTCAACCAGATGGCGCCCGAGAGAGTTCCTCACAGCTTTGCATTTTTTAGGACTGAAATAACTGATTGTGAACTGCAAAATAGCTTCTTTCACCCTGTTCCTTATACCAGCCCTTAACAAGAGCCTCTTCATGTTCCACTTCATGTGCCACTCGTGTTCCCAGGTGACACCGCTCGCTTGGCAAGCGATTCCTTTAACTGTGGAGATTAAAGATGTTGCTCTTGAGCTCCCAGAAATTTGTACTGGGCTGAGAAGACACCCAAGGGCCTGTCCCCACTGTGGTTTCACCATAGGAAAGGGAGAAAAACCAGGAGAAGGATGTGAGATGCTCATCCTTTGAAAAGCAAAGAGCTGTCCGTGAGTGCATGTGCTCGAGCTGCAGCCTGGGCTCCTCGTAAACCTTCCCCCCGCGCAGCAGCACCGCTCGCTTGAGAAATGATGCTCCAGCCTGAAGTGTCAAAGGAAAGCGGAAAAAAAACCCCAAACACCCCACTTTTTATTTTCTCCTTCTTTCTAGATATTTTTGACAAGCTGGAAGAGAACAGGGGGAGAGGGAAAGGCTGACGCATGTTTGATATACACTTTTGACAGAGCTTTTACTTTATTATGTTTAATTGAAAAGTGTTAACGTCGTCTGACATGAATATTCAGCTGATGCCTTTTGGTGCTGTTCCAGGAGTTACGATCGCCTGTGATTCCACTACGGCTTCTCAGCACGGAGCCCTGTCAAAGCCAGAGTGACAGTGGGGAAGCTATTAATTGAAATAGCTTCATTAATTAGTAATTAACAGCAGGGTAATGACTATGTCACACATCGTATTTCAATGAATGCCCTTCATGTGTTATGGGGCCTTTAATTAAAGAATATGCATTTTAATTAAAGGCAAGTTTGGCCCTTTGGCCTCTAGAATACAAAAGATGTTTCTAACTTTTAAGACTGGGAGGAGGAAAGGTTAATGTGGGGAAAACCAGGCTGAGTCCAAGTCCTGTCAAAGTTAAATCCCCACCACTGCTGTGCCTGGAGTTGTGTTCCCATCACCTTGTGTTTGCAGGATCCATGTGGAAAGCCAGGTCCAAGCAAACCCTGTCTTTGCACCCAGGGTGTTGCTGGAAGCTGCAAAAATGGAGGGAAAAATGTAGATTTGGGGGAGATTTGCAATGTAGAAATGTAGATTTGCAGCTTGAGCACAGCTCCCATAACGATTTCTCAGGAAGAAAGGACCTGTCACTCCTGGGACGAGCACAGGGCTTGGAGAGGATCATTTCAATGAGCCAAATGGGATAAATTACAGGAGATTTTGGTCTTTGCATATTCTGCTGGTTAGGATTTACTCACTGGGACTGGAGTGGGCACGGTGCTGGTTTCTGTTGGCTCTTTCTGCAGCGATCCCATGCATATGCTCGGAAAGACAATTTGGAGGTTTGAAATATATGGACTATACAATGAGCATCAAGGGAGATTTTAGGAAAACAGATCCAAGGTGCCCGAGAGCTATTCACAGTCTCAAGCAAAAAGAACTTCAAACTGTAAAAAAACAATAAAATCTCAACCCAACCCAACCAGAAACAACCACTAAAAGGGTTCCTTTACATTTTGATCAAAAAAGCATTTATGTTTTTAAAACAAAAAAACTTCAAACTAGCCCCTTTAAAAATAAACTCTACTCCCCTGACATCCCGATCTGAAGGACTGAAGAGAAGCTTCCCAAATGTGATGAGGATTAGATGAGCGAGACATTGCATTTCAAAGGGAAAATGGCACATCAAAGGCGGCTCCAGCTCGATATTGAAGTACCCACCCAGGAGGGCTCCTGTCTGGAGGATTGGACAAGGCAGAGGCGGTCAGGGCTGCTGAGATCCCTGGGAGAGAAAGTGGGAAGGGCAAGAAGCAGCCTCATGTCTTTCTGAAGGCAGCTGGGGTCTGGATCAGGCCAAGGCAGGTTTTGGAAAGTAGATCTGCCTCTCCTGGTTAATGATGCTGGTTGGAAAGTCACTACTTTGCCCTGAAATGTCAACAGTGTAATCATGTCTTTAACTAACCCCAGAAATTAATTTAATAACAAACTAATAGCATCTTCTTCCTCCCCACCTGGCCATTTCCAGAAGGTCGTGGCTGACACATCCTTTACTTTGCCATTACATTGCCAGCCTGTCTCAGGGGTGGCCAACCCCACCAGGAACATGGGCTGATCCCTCAGTCCATCACGTGGTGAGGACGCTGTTTCCTTTCAGCAGACCAGACGTTCTCTCAATTTATGGCTACAGAAGAAATTGTGCTAAAACTTAGTCATAAAAGCCAATAGTTTCACCAGGTGAAGATAATTTATACTACTGTTTGTACTAAAATATGACCCTTTTATTGCACTTGACCGCTGAACTCCTCCAGTATCTTTAGCCTCATCGGAGAAGGTGTGGAGAGATCTGTGAGTCCCTGATACCCAACAGCAATAACTGAGCCCACCTTGGGTCTTAGCATGGGCCAAACCTTTCCAGACACCCCAATACCCCCAGGGACATGACAGCTGGATACTGGGACACACGTGCACACACCAAACCAAGACTTGGTGGCTGTGGTGTGAAAGAAAGAGATGCAGAGGAGATAAGGTTTGGAGCAAAGTGGGCTGGGATGGTGGGATACCATCTGCCAAATCCCTTCTGCTGCTCTACAGAAATGAATGGAGAAAACAAGTGGATGTCCAAATACAGAGTTAAACTTTGGAGGAGAAGTTGGGGGAGGGAAAACCTGTGAATCACTGAGGGTATCTGAGTATGGTAATTAATGTTAATAACATTAAATAATTTAAACAGACAAGTAATATTTTATATTATATTTCTCTGGCACTTTTACTGGTGTCACTCTGGGTTTGTCCTTGTGTCCTGGATCAGTAAGATCCCATTCATTGCGAGTAAAACCAAGGGTGACTTTAGGGTGAGGGGTTGTTTTAAAGACTTTTTTTTTAATATATATTTCCCAAGTAAAATTCCAGGTATGAAATTCCTACCCAGGTAGGAATGTAACTTGTATAGACACAAATGATTTGTTTACTTGGCAGCAGCAGGTATTTAGTGCAACTGTGGGAAGATGGACCACGTTTCTGTTCACCACTAAGGCTTATGAGTGTATATTTTTCTGTTACAATTGCTCAGACACTAAGAACAGGACTTATTAAGCATATTTTCACCTTTAGGCCATACATCTATTCAAGACACCCTGGGTTTGGTTTCACAACCTGTGCTAAAGTCACAACCAAGCTGGAGGGGAAAGTGCCATCACGTTTGTGAAAAAAAGCCTTTGGTTTTACCACGATGGTTTATACGATTGTTAAAATGCTGTTGCTGTGCTCAGCTGTGTATGAAACACGGACATCAGGTTTGCCTCCTGAGTAAGGCTGCTTGAAAAATCATATATGAATTTTTAAATGGCTCCCAAGGTAAATAAACTTTGGAGGCACATAGAACACCAAAAGATGCTATGGCTTTTGGAAAAATAAGAATCAAACCCTCCTATTTTCCAGATATCTGATCTGTAATACTGTCTGGATAAGTCTTCATTTTCTTCAATGATTCTAAAAGTTGGATTCACCTTAGTAGAAAAAACCTTAAATAAGTCTTCATTTTCTTCAATGATTCTAAAAATAAATTGTGATTTAGAGTCAGTCTTGATAGACTAAACCTAAATATACTGAGCATGAAATGTCTGGATTCCCAGCCCTACTCCCTTTCTTGCTGTAGGGTGGAGACATGCTCAGAATGTTTTTAGATGCAGCTCATTGCAACTTTGCATTTGGAAAATTCATTAAAATATGGCCAAATCCCTGTTTAGATGCAGTGCAGATGAGGGGAAAGGAGTGTGGCTCTTCTCCTTTGGACATCTCACCCACAATTTTCCTTTTTATTTGCAGACACAGTAAGAAAACCCAACCTGGACGTGATTCACCCTGTGCAGAGCAGAGTTTGGCGTTGTCTCATGGCGACTGAGATTCAGGTCTGATGATAATCATAAGGTTTCTCCCACCTGGGAGAAGAGTCTGCCATTAGTCTGCCCATTAGGTGCAACTCATTAAGGTAATTGCTGTCGTCACAGGAAGGGCACCCGATGGCTCCTGCCCCTGGCCATGGGATGCCACCAGCTCCGTCTGTGGCTGATGCTGAAGCTGGCTCTGAAGTCAAGGCAACGCCGCTCTACACTTTATCAAGAGCATCATGGCAGAAGACAGACAAACGTATCCCATTTACAGGTTTAAGTGAAATCCAAACATCCCCTAATGCGTGCTGAAAACCCATGTAAATGCCTGACCTTGCTCTGCTTTCCCTCTGTTGTACAACTCCAGGAGGGGAGCCAACTCATCCCTTTTTTTCTCTGTTTTTTTGTGGTTTTTTTTTTTAATACCTTGTTTGTTGTGTACCAGAAGTCACCTCATCACTTTCAAATCAAACGTCTTCTTCCTTTCTCCTCCCAGAAATTAAAATGTGGCAAGGTCCTTTTTTTTTTTGTTGTTGTTGTTTTTGAACAGCAAGATTAAAAGTTGTTTGAAGAATAATGTTTTCCTAAGTTTTAGCTGACATTCAATTTTAATGACTTTTTAAACAAAGTAACTATTAACTGTGCATCGTTTTATAGTTTCCTGATGTCTGACAGGTGTTTTTGCCCATGTGGGAAACAGATGCTAATAACATTTTCCCTAATAGCTCATAAATAATAAGCATTTAGCATTTTCCTTTGTATACTGCTCTGTCAATAGCCAATTTACTTTTCAGAAGCCACAACGTTTTCCTGTCAATCAGTTTTAGCCTCAGGCACTTTTTGGTGATTAGAAACCCCTTAGAGAGCGAGAACTCCAAATTAGTTTTAAATAAAAAATAAGAATATTCATGCTGTTGAACATCTAAAGGTAAAAAAAAAAAAGAAAAAGATCTGGGTACATAAATATCACTGGTGGGGTATTAATACTTCATAGAAATAGAGTGACCAACTGCTCTCAGGAGAAATGCAGCAGAGACAAGCACATGACACAAAGAAAGTAATGTATGCTGGAGAAAAGGAACTTTTTTAATAATAAAAGGATGTAATTTAGGGATTTGCTAAAAAGCTTTAGCTCTGGGAAAGCTATATCACCTTCTTATTTGGAAAATAAGCAGTAAATCTAGCATAGCACTTGATGCCCACCACGGTGTCTCATCCTTTTGATATGCCTTGGATCTAGTCCTGACACTATATCTCTTTCCAGAAGAGAAAAGGGGTGAAGCCGAAATCTTTCCCTCCAAGGGGAGAGCAGATGCAGAGTTGGGAAGTCTGCAGTGGTGGGCATCAAACCTAGAAGGTGCCTGGAGGACCATGGGGACCATGTGGGGCAGTGACCAACTCTCAAGGTAGTTGTCTTCTGCTGGTTCATCCCTGTAGAATCCCTCCCTTTTCTACAGGCATAAGAAATGTCAGACAAGTGTCCAGGTATCTCCTGTCAGACCTTTTAGGCTTCACTCTAATATTTATGCACCTCACAGGTAAAAACTATTTTAATAAAGTCCATTTATATAAATTTATATCCTTCCATGATCACGGTAAACAGCACTTTGGAAGAGAGAAGAACATTGTGCTCCAGGATTCAAACCTATTTCTGGTGGTGCTACGTTCAGATTTCACACCAGCTTTGTATCACCTGATTATTTCACAACAGCATTTTGGGAATTGTTGGACCTTCAGCAGAGTTCTGGTCACTGCTGGAGACAGGATACCAATATGGATGGAGCTTGGCTCCATCACAGTTTGGCCTTTTCTGCATAAATGAGCTGAAATTAATTGATTTCACTGTTCATTAGCCTTACATCATCACATTGCATTGCAATATGCAGCTCTTCTGCCAAATTTATTTTCTTGCTCATTTGCAAGCGCAATGGAGTGATGTAACATTCGCCAGCCAGTACAAAAGGCAGCACTTTATTTTAAGAGAAAGTGGCCTCATTTATTCTAACATATTGACCTGAAACTCGGTGGCACTCTGACATATCTGCAGCTGCCCTGAATATCATTAAACCCCAAGGGGTCTTAGTTAATCAAATGTAAACATGAATAATGCAGTGAGATAAAATCCAGGTATCACATATATACAAGACAAAGGGTCAGACCGTGGGTTGGTTCTTCTGGTTGCTTTTTCTCCTTGAATGAAAGAAAAGGAAACTTTTGCCCTCAAATGAAGTGATTCTTCAATCCCTGCCATTAAACATGACAACAGTGACATGACCAACATTATCTTCTTCCTTCGCGGGCTCATTTTGTAGTAGCAGCAGCATCACATCAACTCCTTGTGAAATGCCAGCGATGAAATGGTTAATAACAGTGTAAAATGACTATCCCTGGATTTAGCATTAGCACTGAGGTGAGGAAGCCTGGATTTCTCTAAGCAATTCAGGCTGCCTGGTTGCCCATGCAGAAGGCAAACATGCCTAAGGTTTCAATTCACATGTGGTGACTTTCTAATAATAGGGGTGTTAATTGAGAATAGAGCAGCTCTCGCAGGTGAGTAACAATTAGCTGACGTTCCTGCTTTTATACAATGTACCACGGCACATCTGTGCATAGTAGGCTGGAAATCACTTTTGCATATCTAATTTTTAAAGCTAAAAAATGGTTATTCTGGAAGCAAAAAGGGCTTCTGGCACCAGGCTGAGGCACTGCATTAGCACTCATTGCCCCAGAAGAGTCCCAGTGAACAACCCTGGCATCATTTACTGTAGGATGTTGGGTTTTGTTCAATACCTTCAATTCCCAACTTGACAGTCTTCTTGAAGAGTACTTGCCAGGAACAGCTGGACCAAAGAAAGGTCGATACTTGGTACTGCTGGGATCATAACTCCTTTTCATGGTTTGGGTGCTGATGGAACACCAACACCTGCAGGAAGTTTTGACAGTTGCTCTTGAAATGGTGTTGGGTGGGAATGGTCACTACTGAGTAACTCAGTGATAAGTGTAAGAGGCCTGAAAGAAACCTGAAAGACTCACAACACTTTTCTGTCTGTTATTTTTAATTCATTTACTCCTTGGTAATCTTCTCCCACCCATCTGCACCAGTCCCAAACCCTTTATCACTGCTCCTCAGGCTCCCATGTGGGAACAGTTCAAGCCAGCCTCCTTGGCCAACCTCAACAGCCTGAAAATGAAGAAGAAGCTCTTAAAACTCATTGACATCCTTATGAGACTTTCCTTTGTGTGTCAAAGTGATGGAGAGGAATCAGAGTAATCCCAATGAGCTATTTCAGCATGTTTAATCCCAATTCTTTCCACCCCTGCCCTAGTCAGGAATAACGCCTGGTTTGGGTCCTCTCCTTATTTTTTTTTTTGGCTTACTACACACCAAATGGTAAACAGCCCCGAACAGCTACCTCGTTAGTTTTTCCTCTCTGAGCAGTTGGGTTGAAACATATGCCATTAGACCTGATGTCCCCAGTTAAAACCCCTGTCACATCACTAAATATTTTAGCAAATAAAAAATTTCTTAAACACGCGGCCAGATGTCCACATTGACATAGTGCTTAAGGCGTTTGACTGATAAAAAGCCAGGGCCCTTGGTAAGTGGGGATTTAAAAACATGTCCTGAGGCAAGTGTGTGATATTAAAAACATCCTGGGCTCTTTTGTATGGAGATTTGCATACGTTGAGGTTTTAAAGAGAGTGTCCATCTGTCACTGAGCATTCTCCCAATACAACAAAGCATCGATAAATATTTTGAACCACAGTCACTTTTCAGCAGGCACCAGCAAGGAAGCAGAATGGTTTCAGCTGGGATATCCATCGCTTTGTGCAATAAAAGGAGCTGCAGTTTCACTTGGAAGCGGTGTTTAATATTTATGAGGATGACAGCCCTTTACAATTACAGAACTACAACCTGGCCCTTGAGTGATTCCATAAAAAGTATCAGCCAGCCAGAGGAAAAAAAAACCAACAAAAACCAAAACCAAACCCTTAAAGCTTTTGTTCTGGAAAGTCTGGTTGCTGGATGTAGTGATGTACCGCGATCGTGCTTCAGCAATGGTGGCACTTGCTTGCAACCCACACGGCAGCAGACCTGCTCCAGTGTCTGTTGAAGTCATGGAAAGACTCGTGACAGCTTTAATGAGTCTGAACTAGCCTGGATGCGGCTGAATTGTCACTGAAGTGAATGAAATTCATCATTCTTATTGTATGTGTTGGGGAGAAAGAGTCAAAAATTCAACTGGTTGCAGTCCTGTTCAGATATTGCATCAGTGATGGGTTTGGCTCCTTGGATTTAAGACAATATCCTGTTATCCAATATCCTGGGATGTGAGAAAACATGCAGCAACAGCAGCAGGGATGGGGATCTGGATGTTCTCACTATAGTAGAAGGCCCAATGGTGCGGGAGGCATTTTACAGAAGGAAAAAGCCAACAAGCAGACATCGCTTGGTGCCTCGAGGAGCTGGCAGTCTTGTTTCAGGATAGAGGGAATGACCGCATCTCCCAAATCCATGTTTTTATTTAGTTTTGCTTTTTCAGGTTGATGTTTTTCAAGGAGGTGTCATATTCCTCTTATTCTCAAACCATCTCAAAGATCTAAAGCATCTGACTGAGACGAAACAAAGTCATAGCAAAAAATACACATGTGCAGCAACTATTTTAGTTAATTAGTCAACTATAGTTTAAGCATGTGTGCATCTGAGCAGATTGATTAGCTCAGTAGATTTCCAGCATGTCCTTCTCATATTTTTTCCTTTCTTTAATCTGAATCCAGTTCTGAACTCTTCCTGCCTGACCGCTGACCTTTCTAAAGAGCCACCCATAAAATAGATGTTGTTAATCAAGGGTTTCTCTTGCAAAGCTGGTTCTAACAGTGCAGTAAATATTACAGTGTTGATGGTGGGAGATGCCAGGTGACAGATGGATTTTTTTCATAGGTGCAGCATGATGGTCCTAAACAGTATATGGGTAGGTGACTGCATATCCACCTTGAGTGAGAAAGAGGAATCTCTGCTAGCACGAGTTTGGGGCTATTTCTGTAAGTCTCATGTTTAAGCTGTTGAACATTTGAAGAAAGGAGAGTTTCAAGAAAGCAAGAGGCACACAATAATAAAAAATACTGTTTCATTTGCAAAATACACATATTTATTGGAAAGGATTTTTTTTTCCTACAGTAGGCAATACATGTTTACTGCTGCTTGAAGGCAGCAATAATTTATTTGCAAGCATATGCTGCTAAAGGAAATTCTGAATTTGCTGTCTCCAGTTCTAGTACAGCTTCCATTCAAGCAAGGGCCACTAGAAAAGGCTTTGGGACAAATCTTCTGTGTCTTGATGGTTCAAGAGCTGCATCAGTTGTGTCAGTGGTTGTGGTGTTAAACGCATGATTGCTTGGGAGAACAGGAGGATGTGACAGAGGAAAAATGGCTCATGACCATATTAATTTCAGGCAGAAGACAGGGGATGACGTGGATAAGAATATCAGTCAAAGACATTCCAGTCCTAAAGGCAGAGTTTGGAGAAACTGAATGCTCAGCTGCTTGATTAATCTCTGCTTGAAGTTTAAACTGCCTAATATGCAAACTGGGAACTCAGTGTGCAATTGCAGCTCATGATCTTTCTGCACGTTTGGTTACTGGTAGTAAGACAAGTAATCTAATATTATCTAGTCTTTGTATTTTGGGCTCTAATTTGTATTAAAGGGCTATTTCCCCAAGATCTCAGCTGCCATTTAATATAAGGGCTTAAATATTTTTCCTCCAGAATAAAGACTAAGGTGACTCAGCTCACATCCATCCCAGGGGTATGGTGCTTCTCAAGGGCTGACAACATACAAACCAAGTGGTGTGGACCTTCCCTGGAGAAATCTGGTTCTCACAAATTTGAGACTTGTGTTGCAGAGAGGGAAATTTCCACATCCATTTCAAACCCCTATGTTGAGCAAACTTCTGCTTCCAAGCAGATAGCCATCCCTCCTTGGATTAAACAAATGGATTTCAGAAGGTCTACCTTGATGACTGCTGGAAATTGGTGCAAAATTATTTTTTTAATTTAAATTTTATGACATCAAGAACGTGCATGATGGAGAGTTAATACTTCCAGCACAGGCAAGAGCCAGGAAAACAAACGGTCCCGGAGCCTGTGCAGTTGAAGAAGGGCTGGAAGACTTTTATCGATCGTCTAACCACCTATTGGTTGGTGCATCCTTGATCCAGCACTGATTGCCTGGGGAACACACACATCGTGCTCTCATCAACCAGAGCTTCCCCGTGACAAGCCGGCAGAGCCATGCCAAGTCACACTGGCTCTGACTCTTGCCAAATGAGTATGCCATCGAAATTAAATGCCAAATCCCCCTTTTTTCAAAAATGTATATAGCCAATTAAAGTCAATTAGACCACTGGAGTGAGCTGGGCACACCAGCACTGGGGTAAAGACAAAACTGGTGCTGCATGCCTTCAACCATCAGAGCTGAATTAATCTGTTTTTTTTCCTCACAATGATTCAAGCTATGGGATGAGGCACTAGTCTGGGAGGAGAAGCATTCCTGAGAGAAAAAAATCAGCCCTCACTAAATCCATATCCCATCTCCTCAAAGCTTGCTTACTGCCAGCTCCCTAATTTATGTAAACTGGTCGTCAGAGCTGAATTAAAACCTACAATTAGCAATCCAGGAGGGCATGGCTGTAATTCAGACAGATGTGCCACTTAAAAATATTTACATAAAGCTTGTAGGATAACCATCACTCCCAGAAGGAGCCATCAAACAAGCCTCCCGGCACACGGAGCAACGTTCCTCAGAGCTGGCTTTGGGGTGATGTCCACCAACTCAGCTCAGCTGCCCCAGGCTGCAGAGCACAACCATGACCGAGATTTGCAAACTGCTGCAGCTCTTGGGTACCAAGACCTAAAGATGTTAGCAAGAGCCTGAATGTTTTCTGAGCTTTTTGTCAGAGGAGGTGTGAGAAGATGCTCTGGAGTCGGTGTGAGTTTGTTTGAAGCTGCTCAGAAAAGCTCAAAACCATCTTAACAGACCAGGAAAGCCTTGTTGCTTGCTGCACCATAAGATTATTGGCAAGTACCCTCCCTGCACACAAAGATTAGGACTTTCTGGGCTTAAAATCCAGGAAGAAATGTATGACATGGAGAGCAGCTTGGCTCAGTGGTTAAAACAGGAGGAATGGGATCTGATTTTTGGTGGCCATGCAAAGAGCTGGCAGTTGCCTCTCATTTCACTTTGTTGCTTGTAAGAGCCAATTCAATTTAGCAATTTCCTCTTGCAAAAGACTTTAAAAATTAATTTGTGCTTTAAAAAACTTGGGATTATTGATTATAGAAAGCTTTCACTGGGACCTGGCTGTCAGCACAGCTTCCACTTTGTTTTTAACCAGCTTGTGCCAGCAATGTGCTTTTGTTGGAAAGCGTGAAGAAGCTTGGGGGAAAGGTTGTAATTTGCAAAGATATATTACTGTTATGATGCAAAATTTAATTTGCCTTTAAAAATACAAATAAATAATTAAAAAAATTAATTTTATACACAGCCTTAGTCATTCTCCAGTGCAATTCAGATGTGAAAAGAAATCCTTGTGAATGATGGTGGGTCCATTTGTTGACTTCTCCCTCTGGTGCACCCCCTTTTTTATCTCCTAAATCAAATGCAAGAGATGACAAACTATCTCTGGAAAACAGCAGTTTCTATGTGTCAGGAAACTGTAATTTAGAGGCTTTGTCTCCAATTTCAGAAGCACATAAGGATTGTTTGAAAGGAATCGTGTAGGTGGTGTTGGGATGCCAGGAAGGGTCTCAAGATTTCTCAGGAGGATTTAGGAGCCCTGAACAAACACATCTGCCCAAATGTTTTAAAGCTGGGAAAAACATTTGTAACAGTCAGTTGTAAAATGGGGCCAGTTCACAAAGATAGTGAAGAAAGTCATGCTGCTTTAAATCCACAGCAAAAGCAATGACTAAAACTGGCTCAGACATAGCTCTGGTAGAACCAGTAAAAACTATTTACAGATGTCAGTTTATGGAGAGAAGCTTTTTTTTTTCTGTTCCCTCCACCACTGCCCTGGCTACTGATAATCACCATTTTCTACCTTTCCAGTTGCAGAATTTCACATTTCATGCAAAGAAATTTCAACCTGGAAAATGCAAATGAAATTTTGAATATATTTCTTTGATATTCACTTGCTACTCTCATCACAAACAGGATATCCTACTCCCTTACTGGTAGCCAACACCTCCCCTGGAACTGACACATATTCCAAAATGATTGCAAAAGCCTATTAATTCTTCTCAAATATTTATGGGAATATCCAGAATATTCACAGCAACAGATGAAAGAAGACAGAGTAGCAGATTCACTCATTTATTGACAAAATACAGAGAAAAAGGGGTTGCTCTGTTTTGTTTCTATTCTATCTGTGGCTTGCTCAGATCTTTCCAAATTTGAATATAATTCCAGTTTTAAATGGAAGTGATTTACACCAATCTTGATTCATCTGCTGGCCTTGGAGGCTGGAATATTCCAGCAACGGGTTTGCTTTGTTTCAGCACAATAGAAGTTGAAAAAAATATTGCAGGTGAATTTTATTATTGCAGCTTTTATATGGGACATGAAAGCGCACTAGTTTAATACAAAGTCATTACTGCAGTTAAAACCATTAAGTTAATTAATATGGACATTTATTACTACCGATAAAAGATAATATCAGGGGATTTATAGAAACAATATATCTGTATATTCTTCCTCCTAAAGTCTTTGTGAAGACAGGGCTTTCAGTGGGGTGGAATATATTGTAATGGCACCTGTTCCTGGGGCTCGCACTAAAGGCAGGTCAAGGGGAACACCTGCAGGAGAGTCATTAAGATAATCCTGGCCTGGAGAGCACCAGGGCTCACAAAATGAATCCTTCAACCTTTAAAATTATAAAGCATTGAAGGAAGCAGAAAGTCCCTTGGTCCTGCCAAGCCTTGAGTGGTAGAGAGGGAGTTGTTAGTGTCACCTATTTCTTGTATCAGAGACAACCCCTTTCCTACTGACTGTGGGGACAGTGTCAGCTCCCATCCTCCAACATAAAGATAATTCTGTACTCAGGTTTTTAGCTAGAGAAAAGTCAGTCAACCCTCAGCTTTCACCCCTTCCACCTCCTCAGGTCTTGGGAACTGAAAAACTTCCAGTTGTCCCTGACTGCTCTTGGTCATTTCCTTGTACTGATGCCGGATAACAGTTGGGAGACGTGGTAATTTAATAAAGCTTTGCAAATGTAGACAACTGCAGAATGTGATAGAGGGGCTGTATCAATCACGGTAATGACAGACATTAGCAGAATGCCAAGTGTTTTGGTCTCAACAGATCTGTCACCGGTTTGCAGGCGGCAGTTGTAAGTACAGGTCTGCGCAACGGCCGCTCTAATTTAGTGCTGTCTGCAAAGCTGTCATTTCAGGAGAAGATTTATTGGGCTGATAGATGTGATTTATGTCAGACGGTTGCAGCTTTGCTAACTTGTGTGCGACAATAGTAGTTAACAAGCAATTAAAAATCTTTGGTCCATTGTGCTGGAAGCTACAGGATAGTTCCCCAGAGGCATCGCTCAGTATTATCCCCTCTTCAAACTCCTCATTTTGGAGGCTGTGGGGAATTTCAGGGATTGCCCTCCCTGGTATAGATACTTTCTTACTTAAAATGGTGAGAATCTGTTCTTGGGGAGGGTATTTTTAATTCTGATTTTCTCTGGCTCCACTTTCCACTGTTTAGCTGTGGAGTCTACTGGAAAATGTCCCTGCTCATGGCAGGGGGGTTGGAACTGGATGAAATTTAAGGTCCTTTCCGACCCAAACCATTCTATGATTTTCTGATTCTATGAAGTCTCTAGGTGATGGGAGATATCTACCACTTACGTGTCTGCTCACAGAATCCCAGAATTGCTTGGATTGGAAAAGACTTTTAAGATCATGGAGTCCAATCATGAACCCAACACTGACAAGTCCCCGACTAACCCATGTCCCTCAGCACTGTGTCTACACGACTCTTCAATCCCTCCAGGGATGGGGACTCCACCACTGCCCTGGGCAACCCCTTCCAATGCCTCAGAACCCTTTCAGCAAAGAAATTCTTCCTCACATCCAATCTCAACTGCCCTTGGTGCAACTTGTGGCCATTTCCTCTTGTCCTGTCATTTGTTACTCCTGCACATAGTGCCGTGGCCGTGGTCTGCAGCCAGCGGGAAGCACCATTAGATATAATGACCCAAAGGAACATCACCTCATCTCGTGGTTAAGCCCAGGCAGCCCATGTTGTGGTTGCTGTGATCCCTTCTGTCAGAGAAATTCCTCCAGAACCCCTCCAGAGAGCTGGTGACCCTCTTGTTTATGTCCCTACACCCAAACTGCCGCTGCCATACCCGTCCTGGAAGCAACCAGACAAAAAGCCAATGCAACCTCACGGGGAGATGGAAAATAAATATTATAAATATATAAATAAATATTCTGGAGCTACAATAGCACCCGCTGCCATCATCCCAACACCGTGCTCCAACCTTCCCGCGGCTGCGGCTGTCAGGAGCTGCAGACGCTGATGAGCGGTAACAACCCTTCCCACCGCCTCTGAACCCCACCGTCAGGGCGAGGAGCTGAAGTCAAACTGCTCCGACTGAAGTGTGGCCAGGCTAGCTGTGTGAGCCCCTCTGCGTGTTCCAGTGAACCAAACTCTTTTAAATTAGACAGCACTTTGGAGATAATTAGCCTCATTGCATATACACAACGGCTCTCCCGTGAAGGATGCTGGCTTAATTACTAATGACAGGGCTGGGGTGGTTTTTTTTTTGTCCTTCTGTTATAACCAGAAATGATGGTAAATACACACCTTGGTGGGCGTTTTCACCTGCTGAATGCTGCACTACTTTTTCCCCCCTTTCTTTTTGTGGTCCTTGAGATGGCATTTAAGAGATGGGATTTTTTTTTTCCCCATGATGAAATGGTTGTGGGAGGCTGCACCAGAGTTTTCTGTGTGTAGATGATGCACTCTAATACCAAGCATGTATTTAAATCTCCTCTTCCCTTCTTTTATGTACAAACTTTGGTTCATATTAGAAATAATATAGTTGTGCTTCTGCACTTTTCAACCTGTTAAAATCATAGGGAAATTTTAAAGACAAGCAACTGCCCGGTGTAGAGAGCAGCCATCACGGAACGCTGCATCTCACGGCTTAACCAATAACCACTTTACACATTTGCCAACACTTTGTCCTGCAGAAACAGTGTTTATATGTCATAGGTGAATAATTGGTGCTTAAAAACCAGCGAAGCCTTTCCCCCAACCCTTATTCCTGCTCTCAGTCACTTATGGTCCACATGCAGTGTAGGGGAAGGTGCTACGGGAGGGCAAACTCCAGCGATGGGCTTAGTTCAGATTGTTGGCTCCAGCCCAGCTTTACCAGTGTTCAGCCAGGCTGTTCTAATATTTACAATTTTCCTGGCCGTTTTTCTCTCTCCCACCACTCCAGATGCTGGATCCTTCCTGCTTCCCCCACCAACAAGCCAGGAAAACCTGAAGCATCAGCTGAGGAGGTATCAGGAGGGGGTTTGTGTCTTTTGGTACAAGGTGAGTAGAACAGATCTACTTCTTCTCCTCCTTTAAAATGTTGAAAGATTTTCTCCTTTTCAAGGCAAAAACTATATCCACCCTTTTGGCTCATCTTTTTTTACCACAGGGCTGAATTGTCTGATCCTTTATATACAGGACCTGGGTGTGAAGACTCAAGTAAATCCAGGATTACAGTCAGCATCCCAACATGGTCTGCAGCCCTGAGCCATGCAGCCATCTCAGACATCATGTTGGGAAGAGTGGATGTTTGCTTAAAGTAAAGTAAAACAAACAATCAAACAAACCAAAAACTAAGGAACTAAACAAACCCCCTGGAAAAACTTCTGCTGAGTAAAGGTGATCTGAGCTGACATTGAGAATTGTTTGATTTACAATAACAGGGAGATAATATTTTGCTAAGCCTCCCTTTAATACAATGTGTGTCATTTTAAATTTCCCATTACACTGAGCAATCTAATAAATAAATGCCCCGGCTGCAATAAACATGAATCATTCAGTGCAGAGAAGCTCTCAGCAGTCCTGTAACAAATATCTTCTTCTTAATGGTCTTTGGAAGTCACCGATTAATTTGACTTTCAGCTGACTGGCTCTTAAGCAGAGGAGCCTGGCCACTGCCAGACAAGTGACTGCAAGATGCTGGGTCAACCTCTGCAGAGATTTAGTGACAAATGAGATTTACAAATTAGGGATGTGTTGCTCTGTAAAGGATACGGCTCAAGCCTGGTGATTAGCAAGTACATGGTCACATAGAATTGGTTACTGGGGTGTTTCAGGGTTGGGTTTTTTTTTCTAGAAAACAAAAGCAGTTGTTTTACAGGCTGCAGCAATGAAAGTCAGTCCTGAGAACAAGAAAGAAGCTCATGTTATTTGTCCCCTAATTTCTGCTGTTAATCTTTCCCCGGATTAGGTGCATGTGAAGGTATTTTAGCTATCTTCTGCCCTCATGCCAATATTTGTTAGAATTTGGGATGGAATTTAATATGAGTAATGTTAGGAGAAACGGGTCAGGGTTTCAGATTAACACCAATAACCATAATGAGAACAGATGCTTATATCCATCTGGAATGTAGATTTAATATGTTAAATTCATAGCTCAGCCCATGAAATGCAATCATCAGATGTTTACTGGTCCCAATTTAATGAGCGATTTTGGATTAAACAGGGGCCAAACAACAGGCCACCAATCTATATTAAATCTCTGCAAAATGAAAATTGCAAAGATTTACTTAGGGTCATTACACAAGAAAATTTAATCACAACCTCATCCATAATGTCACATCGTCATCAGACTGATAATTGAAATGCCATGTGAGGGATTATGAATAACCCTCTGTTTATGAAGATAGCTTTCTGATTATCTCTATGTCCTGTGAGTAACATAAAATATGATTTGTATTAATGTACATAGTCCTTGCCTAAAAGAAACCCATTGGGGATCTGCAGAAAACGTCTCATTTTATTTTTTTACCTTCGCTATTACGGGAGATGTTGTTAAGTAACATCATTGCCACAATTTTAGAGCCGCACGATAAGGTGAAGCCTTGAATACAGACACACTGTGTGTTCCGTGGCATGGCAGGGTCACACAGCTTGCAAGATCCCTGCAGCTGCGTGGGTGCTATAAAGTATTCAGCACATTATTTTAGTAAGCAAACATTGATTCGTTTAGAATCAATATTAATTTTTCAGACTGTATGTTCTCTGGGGCAAGAAATGTATCTTCCAGTATTTACTAAACACTTTGTATATTTGGGATGGTAATAAGAGCACACTTTTGATTTTGGCATCTTGCAAAATATTAAACTCTTGGCTATCTGATAATGATATATTTGTACGTTGTACTGGATTATACAGCACCCTACAAATAGCCAAATTCCTGATAGTATTTGGTTTGAAAAGTCCATCTAAATATAGAGCGTGTGCTGATGTACTCTCCGTTCCAGCCCCGAAGGTTGAATGCTTTGGTTGAGATTCTCCAGAAACCACAAACGAGCACCAGGCTCTTCTTGTGAACATGTTTATCTGCTGCTGACACACGTGTGCTGCTGACAGACCTGTGCTGTTACCACTCTTTGCTTCCAAATTTATACCTGCTTCATTATTTAGTTCGTTATCTACATGGTCCAGCCAGTCAGGAGATGATGCCCTGCTCCACCACTGACCTCCTCACTGGCCCTGGGCATGTCACCTCCTCCCTGAGAGATGGTACCACAAAGCCAACGTGCCCAGGTGCAGGAGGTGACCCAAGACACTGTAGCAGAACCAGTAAGTGCTCTGCACAGGGGATGGGGTTTCTCATTTTCTGGCCCCACAGATGAGATCTCAATTTTAGTAACTAAACTAAACTTCCCCCCTGCCAAGCCCAGGGCAGGAGGGAGGATGAATTGAGCAGCTCATCTCCAAAAATGTGGTCTCCTCCTCCTCCTCTGAGTTGCCTGAGCTCAGTATAAATATGTTACACACCCTGGGGATTCAGCTCCATTTGGGGCAAGATCAGAAGGCAAGTGGGAATGTGCGGGAATGTGTCTTTTCCCCTGTTCGAAGCAGCTTTCTGTACCGCCTCATTGTCAGTGTGCAAAACTGATCACATCCGATGTGTTTTAATTGCCATGCATATGAATTAATTAGTGCCTTTGTCAGAGAACAATTAAGGAGGAAGCTCAGGAACAAGAAAAGCCAAGGCAGAATAAAAACCCGAGTCTCTTGCCTATCAGACAGAAGCCATCAGTCTCTGCGACGAGCATCTCCCATCCGAGCTGGAGAGCAGTGTCCGCAGTGGGACATCCGGATGGTCAGCAGTGGAGCAGCTTGATGGACCCACAGAGGTACATCAGGGCCACTGCCCATGGGCACGATTTAGACATCAGTTTGGCTTAGGTCAGAAGGTACCAAGCAATCCAATAAAAATGCAAACAAAATGCATGTTGCAAGTTGTAACTACAGGATTTATCAGAAAACAGAAGCTGAACTTCTCACCCTGAGATTAATACCGGGGTGCCAGGTCCTGGAATGGGGACGAGGTGGTTACTCTGCCCCAACAATTGGCTGAGGAGAGAGGGAGCACAGATGGAGACCTTTCCGGCTGGCTAGCCCAGATCAATGACCACAGCTTGGCTTTCATTATTTACACAAGTAGCACAGATACAGCTATTAAAAACAAGACATCCACAGAGAATGGGGAACAATACGCTGCGGGTAATTTACAGCAGAGCATGCACCAGCACTAATACATAATTAATGCAATTAAATGTAGATAAATAGGTAAGACATATCCCTCCATAGAGCAAGGTAAGAGTGGATGTTATTTTAGAAGAAGCCCTTGTGATATTTCTGGCTGTCCAACCATTGGAAAACCAAGGACCAACTCCCATGTGGGTGGAATTTTTCCACAAAAACTTAAGGAAAAACTTATTTACTGTCAGGGTGTCAGAGCTCTGGAATAAGCTGAAGCCACAAAATATTCCCTGAGCCTCACGTACAGGCTGCTGGATCCCTTATTGGCCAAGGACATTTTTATGAGGATTAGTATGAAGGGATGGACTGGGTGTTCTCCTCTGTGCCTCAGGGTTTGTGCTTGTCATGCCACCCAAAATGCTGAAAAATGAGCAGAAAATTTCTGCTACCAAAAGTGCATGATCCTGACTCTGTTCTAAGTCAAGAGAGAGAAGAGGCTGTGGTGTTCAAAGTGGGTATCTGTAGAAGGCAAGTTGGATATGACTCCACCTTTCATCTAGGAGCTGTTTGGCTCTTGCTGTCTTCCACATGAGGTGTGATTCCATCAGAGATCACTAGCAGATGATGCCATATCTTGTGGCACATTTAATGGCACCTTGAAATGCCGCTTCCCAGCTGTCCCCTGCTGCCACTGTGGAACAAGGTCCCTGCTTTCCTAAGGCATGCATGATGAGGGTGATGTGTACCCAACACACATGGGCTCTGCAGACCATCTTCTCATGCAAGAATTGGGCAGCTGTGCCTGCAAGTGGACAGTGACAGACACTTCCAGGCACCTTCTCTCTTGTGGGCTGATCCATATAAGCATCTAAGAGCATCATACCCACTGCCAGGTGACAGTTTGCTCCACTGAGATTTGTCCCTGTGCAATATTTAAACTCTGAGGTTCTAATCCTGCAATTACCCATTAGGAAGGTCATTATACATGTACTGACACAGGAAACCTGGGTGGAGGTTGGCAGCTTTCATGACTCCCTTCCTCTTTTCCAAACCTAGGATATCTTACTGAGTTCTTCTAGGCATAAGGTGCTGGGGTGGGTTCAGCTCTGGGGTGATGACAGGATGCTATCTGCTACTCTTTTGTTGAACAGTTGGGCTGAGTGTTGCCTTCCTTATTACTGAGGATAAAAAAAATAATGAGTCATTATCAATCTTTGCTGGCATGTGGGCAAAGTTCAGAGGTGTTGGGTGAGGGCCAAGCTACATCTATGCCCATGGCTGCATGGACACAGGCACGCTCTCAGCTGTTCATCTGTGGGTTTCTCTGTAGCCATAGGAAATATGAAGGAAAATGCAAATATTATTATGGGGACAAAGCTCTCCGGTGTGTAACTGGGTTGATATGGCAGAATGCTTTAGTGAATCCCGTGCTGTACAAGTCCTCATCTGAAGGTGACAGCAGCCACAAAATGGAGGTGTTAAAGAGAACTGACGCATCAGATAAACTCCAGCTGTCGCCTCCAGTCAGCGCCTCTTCTCGTTCCCCTGTCTGGCCCTCTTCTCTTGGCTGATATCCCTAATGATTAAGACTGAAAACATTTTTTTTTTTCTTCTTTTGCTTTCAGCCTCAAAGATTGATCTTTGTTTTTCTTCCTTTCTTCTTTAAACGGTCTTATTTCTCAAAGAAGAGGCAACTGAAACCCAGGAAAAGTCAGCAGTCTGCTGCTCGATCTGTTTTTCTCTGGAAAGCTCTTCAGATACCTTTTCTGTATCTTCCAGGTCAACGCTGCTCCAGACCCTGTGTTCTGTACTTTTCTTTTTCTCTCCCAACTCCCATTTAAAAGGTCAGATTTGAAGCTTTTTTTTCTTGCTACAAAAAGTCTTATAATACAGATCAGAGGACCCCAACCCACAGTCTCTAAGGTCACACTTGGGTCGCACCATCTAGTCTGAAACCGATTATCTTTGTTATATTTTCTGGCTAAAAGTTTGGTGAGGTGGTAGGGGGTGGTCTGCAAACAACCACAAAATACTGCAGTGACCCCTGGTCCAAAAATTGATTGAACTTAGTTGAATCTTTTTTTCAAATTGTTCTATGGGGTGATTTTCCCACAACTGAACCTCAGC
Source organism: Antrostomus carolinensis (assembly GCF_000700745.2). Taxonomy (NCBI): domain Eukaryota; kingdom Metazoa; phylum Chordata; class Aves; order Caprimulgiformes; family Caprimulgidae; genus Antrostomus; species Antrostomus carolinensis. The sequence goes on from NW_010293681.1 coordinate 50,088, forward strand.
CAGGGGAAAGATGAGTCTGTCTGCAAGGACAGTCACCAAAGAGTTAAAGGATGCTGCAGAAGCACAGGCTGCCAGTTCAGGGTGTAAATACACTACTCACTAACTCAGGGTTAAAACTAGTGTTCCTCCGTGGGTAATAAAGTTTGCTGGGCAGCTCTTCTGAGCTGAGATGAAAAGATTTAGATGAGATTTCTCCCAGGAACCTGACTTTTTGGCAGGGCAGATACTAAAAGCACTCCTGGCTCAAGTGCCAGTGCTCTCAGCAGGGTAAGGCAGCCTTCCCTGCCTATACACAACCCTGTTGTGATTCACTCAAACTGCTAAAACTGGTTGCCCTCTGTACAGAAGAAAAGTATTTAGGACCTTTTGGGACACTTCATTTTGCTTCAATAAGCCCAGATGCATAAAGTTAAGGGTTTGTGTGCATACAAGATTATGGGCTTTAAATGGACAAACATTCATTGTCCTGCTGACAAATTGGCCAAATATATGTAAATATATCGAATCATAGAATGGTTTTGGTTGGAAAAGACCTTTAAGATCATTGACTCCCACCATAATATATCTTCATCAATAGATATATTGAGACACTGATCAATCCATCACTAGACCTGAGGATGTGCAGAGAAATAAAAATCTTTTAAATTATTTTCTCCTCTTGTCTCAGGGGTGCTGTGGAAAATTACCCAATGGTAAAGAATGCCACTTACTAAAGTTTTATTCTGTCCACGTAAAATGGTTGATAAGTTAATGTAAATAATTGACAGTATTTTGCTTTAAATAGTCCATCATCAGTTAGAAATCTCATAAAGAGAACGAAGCAATGAGAAAATGTTGTAGAACTGATCCCTTGTTGTTTTTTTTTTCCCAATAGTAGCTATTTTGAAAATATACTCTGCTTACTTATATGAACAACACGCAGAGAAGAGTTAAAAGTGGTACATTATCTTTCCAATGACATATTTAGCCAGTTATTCAGGCTATAATGAAGCCGTGTAATGAAGTCAATGTCCTTGAAAGTTCTTCATCAATTTTTTTCTCATCTGTCAGCATATCCACTTGCCGACACAATATTAATTAAACACAACATTTCCTGGAGTGTTGAAGTGAAGTCCCATCACTGATAATGAACAGGTTTAGGAGAGTCACATCCCAACAAAATTACTTTTTAAACCAGCCTTATTAAGCAGAAAATTAGACCTAAATCACCCTACAACATCCTCATTAAAAGCCACTGATCCTTGGCTGCTTCTATGTTCTAACAACTTTAATTAGCAAACTGCTAGTCTATCTGCCATGATAAATGCTGTTAATCTTACCTTTCATTTGCTTTCTCTTAACCTATCGTTTGCCCACTTCAGGGAGACTCACGCTTCCACCAAAATTCATTTTATTGCATCTAACGTCCTTGTAAGGATGAAAAATGCGACAGTCATGGGTTAAACGTGATGACTCTCTCCGCCCTCACTCCATCACTGAATTTCAGGATTTGTAGATATCTTGGATGGCAGACTTGCCGTGTTTGAGCAGAAATTAAGAGTATTTTCCAGTAGCTACGTATGGAATACTGTTGTCAAGCCTTAATAGTAAATCACAGTGCAACTATGGACCAGCACCGTCTCTGCTGCCCTACTTAACCAGAGAAGAGTTATGGACATTATCTTCTGAGTGTCGTGAAAGCTCCAGCCAGGGAAAAGAAATGCTTTAAAAACACGATTGCATTTTAGAATGGTAACTACTAAATCTACAACCTTTGAGGAGCCTTTACAAAGTGTGACAGCTTCACAGCTTCCTTCATATTTGTTCACAGAAGCTCCAGAATGTATCAGGACAAATAACATACTGCGTTAGGCCACTTTCACGTTCCATTAATCAGTGCTGTACAGTGCTGTCCATACAATGCAGTGCTGTACTATGCATTCCAGAAACACATGATTATTTGCTGTGTTCTCAGGTACAAAATACCAACTTGTATGTGCAGTTTTTAACTATGGAATTGGGACTTTTTACTAGGTCCGCGCTGGCTGATTTTCACAGTGTGTCTGTGCATCTTCTTCTTACAGCAAATAACATCACCGTGTTCACCTCACAGCTCCTGGGCAACAGAGAAGTACAAATTTGACCTCACCCACTCAAATATCTCGTGTGATAAATTCAGTTTGTGTTATTGAGTAGATCTTTTCAACTGGCCTCTGAAAAAAGCTCTGACCTGGATTAACATTACATGGCCTAATTGCAGATGCTGTCCGCAACCTTCAGCTTTAAGACCTTGGCTCTGAGGTTTGTCAGCATAATTCACTCCATTTACCCCAATTCATTTATCTCTTTCATTGTTATTATCCCATATTATTTAGTGACCACACTTTCTTCCCACAGATATAAACACTTTCCCTTGGCAGCTTTAATGAAAGCTGCTTTTAATTTCACATTGCCTTGGGTTATTCTGACTGCTGATGAGCTGCTTCTTATTGGTGCCAGGTTATTTGAACTGCAAGGAAACCACAACCTTTTAAACTCCCATTTTAAGTCCTAATTCTAGCACGGGGCTGTAAGGCAGGGGTTTCTTTCACTGTCTTTATGTGCCTGAAAACCAGGCATGTATTCTAAGCTACCTGTGCTGCTTCTGCAGTCAATGTCAAGAGATAAGCATCCCCAGAAGGAGACTTGTCCACCTATTCCATAGTGACATGAATTACCCTCGGGAAACTGTTATCTGTTATTCCTCATTATGGAGACAGCCCAGGCTTAATTAGTTGTTTGACTTTTAGATGTTGAGTTAGGTACAATAATCTGACTCTCAGTGATTTTTTTTTTGGTCTGGAGCAGATGAGTCACGATTCGTATGCAAGAATCATATTTATGAAGCTGTGCTTTCCTAATGAAACCTTTCTCTCATCTCCAATATGTTTCCATTACCTTGCCATCAGGAAATAATTTTTTCTCCTGCACACAAAGACACATGACATGCTCATTTACTTGCACACACGTGAAACCAGATTAACTACTCCATAAATTAGTTAAAAGATTTTCCTAGAGAAAATGAAGAGGAAAGACATGTAATTTCCACTTCTCAGCTCCTGAATGAATGAAGATACTTTGTCTGCTCTGTCCGTGACTATCTAGACAGATGCTAGAAATCAAGATCACTGAATTGTGATGACCAACTTTATGTGAACAGAGGGTCTCCAGTCTATCTCAAGCTATTAATGTTTTTATCTCAAAATTAATGACCACAGTGGGTTGGGCTTTTGGGTTGGTTTTTTTTCATATCTAGATTAAACTCCACCATCACGTGCCTCCAAATTTGTGGTACACCAATCCTGAATTTTAACAGCTAGACCAAACAAAACCCAAACCTTGGGGCAAAATCTGAATTCCAGGTGTGTAAGTATCATCACCTCAGGACAAGCAAGGGCAAACCAGGGCTGGTTCAAAACCAAAGGCTAGGCTAAAGTAGGGATGTGCTATATGAATTTAAAAAAATGGTGTTAGAAATGCCTGTTTTCCTTGTAAAAAGAAAAACAGAGAGTTGTTCACTCAGTGATAGCACCTCCTCCTCCCACCGTGTATCAATCCCCCCCGTTTCCTGGGGTTCAGCTTTGTGCAGAACCCTCTCCGAGGCAGGAGCCTGTGGCTCGAACAGTGACAGAGACACAGAGAAAGCAGCAAAGGACAGTCCTGAGATGACACTTCATGTTTCAGACTGGTGCTTTCACAGACAGAGCCAGGATCTTGGCTGGAGTCTTTGCCATCTCCCCTGTTTCAGGGCAAGAAGCGAAGGGCATTGAGACAGGAGCTCAGAGAACCAGAAAGCTGCATTTTTGCACCGAGGGCATGTTTCTACAGCAAAGCCTTTCAGAAACTCTGGCCCAGATTCTCCCCTATGACTCGCCTGTGCTCAGTGCAAGACGAGGATTGGAGAACAAAGGTGGCTTGAAGCCACCTTTATGCTTCTCCACTCTGGAAGCAGCTGGGGACTGGCTTGTCCCTGGGGTAGGTTCAAGTTGCCTCAGGCTAGCATAGCAGCAGGAGATGGCTAAAAAATAGCCAAGATGTAGCTATACCTCCTTTTCCATCGGCTGTCACTGCTCCAGAAGGAACCAGGAGGTGACTTGGGTGACATCACTGCCACAAGAGAGGCTCAATCTTCCCAAGGACCCTGAGCGTGCAGAGAGAGAGAGAGAGAGAGCAAATGTCAGCGCGGATGCTGCCACTGAGACAGCGAAACATGTGGCTTATTTAGGAAAGCAGCAAGCTAAGATCATCTGAATTCAAATATGGTGAGCTGCTTGCTCAAGTCAGTGTGTGTCCATGGGCAAATGCCTTGATCTTTTCTGTGCCTCAGGGCAAGGCAACTGGAAAAGGAAGTCAAAAGCACCAGAATTTCACTAAAATGATCAGCTGCTGCTTCCAAATTTGGTTTAACTCTAAAAACAAAACCAAGTAAATATCTACAGACACGCACACTCAATGTGGGAGAGAATTAATTTTTCACATATTTATATAGAAATCATTCTGTTTGCAGGCTGGATTGGAATCCCACTGAGGGCAGAAGCATCTACTGTGGAGATAATTTGCAAGAATGAGAACTTCAACAAGCAGTCTGGTCTTAACAATTGCACATAAGAGCTCAAAAAGGAAAATCTCTTGCCCGACAAGGGATTTTTGTTTTGCTTCTGAGGAAATAAAATGTAAGACAGATCCCAAATACCTGCAAAGGAGAGAAACATTTGAGACAAGGTGCTGTTTGCTGCATTGCTTGCCCCCCCAAAAAACAGTATTTGTGAACTGCTACAAGCAAGTACCTGAAAAAGGAGTCAAGTTATAGAGGAATAAGCTTGCCTAGGTTGTACAATCTCCCAGCACCAAGATTATTCTATGCAGTGCCACATTCAATTGCAAAAAGGATCGTTAGGAGTAATAGAGCTCCCATAACTAAAGTGTTTTCTATCCTCAAATCTTCCAGGAAACCGATCGAGGCAAGAGAGGGAAAAAGCCAAGGGGAGAAAACTTGTTAGAAGTAAAATTGTATTTTCTTGGACGTTGGAAAGGATGTAAAACTAAGCCAGAGGCCCCCAGTCTGCAGCCATTTTAACATTTTGCAAGAGATTTCTTCATCTTTTTTTCCCCTACAGCCTCAGTTCTGCTGTAAACACTGAGCGCACCCACGATGGCTGTCAGCCGCGTGGTTTGCTTTACACTGAAGCTGCCAGGAGATAAAAAATACTTAAGGTAATGTAATTCACAAATCGGTGGCATAAGGATTTCTTCATGACATCTCTGTGAAGAGCACGAGGCACGATATTAACTTTTACTTTTAGCAAATCAATAAAAATAGGATGCGTGCATTTGGAAACCAGTAAAAGCAAAGATACGTTGGTTCTTCATCATTCTGACTGCAAAGGTGCCGATAGCAGAATGGGAAACTAACACCCTGGCCTGTCTCAAGACATCACTTCCTTTTTTAACGGCAAAATAAAATGATGAAAAATATTATTCATGGGTTTGTCAGGTTGAACAGGTCAAAGCAATTTTTCAGGACACCGGTGGCTTTTATGCAATGATGCTTCCTGTGCTACAGCCAAATGTTGTACAAAGTTTCATGAAAAGATAATAAAAGCATTCCAGTAAAGCCACTGAGAACTGATGGAAAAAAGACACATTGGGTCAAGAAAGTATAGAAATATTCATTCATGCATGCACACATGCACGGGTGCAATGTATGTGAAGATATTCTTAATATATATCAACATGGCATGCACGTGGATGTGCATTTTACACATAGAAACACAACCAGCTCTATCAGCGTCACCTAATTTTGAAAGTTGTTGTTTTTTGGGGGTTTTTTTTCTTCAATAATCAATTTTCTGCCATTTGCTTGAAGGCAAATACAAGCACAATAAATTCCTTAACTGGTATTGTGGAAGTGGAAACATTACTACAGACTAGAGAAAAGTTCAGCACTAGTAAATTCTGATGAACACCATTACTGTGATTACTGTTTGTGCAAAGATATGCCTGCCTTATTGTCATTTCTTATACTACATCAAGCAAAGGCTGGTGGGGACCTAGAACTGCTGTCGCCCAACTGAATGTGACCTTTTTTGGGTGACCGCGTTGTGATGGGGGGTTTTCCTACTCCTCTGGGAAAGCGTGAAAAAAAGCAAAATAAAAAAGCAAAAAAAAAAAAAAAACGTAAGGTTTTAATAAGCACAGAAATTAAATAGATGCGTTTTTTGCTTTTAAATGTCACCATCACAACTTCCCTGTCATTTGCAGGAGAAAAAGGAAGGGGCTAAATATCTTGGGATGCTTCGAGTTTTTAAGCCACATAATGATGGCGATAAAAATCTATAATGTCAGTTGCCTTGTGGCAATCAACAAACATTTCGCATTATGCTTGCATCTTAAGGTTTGCGGCCAAAAAAAAAACCAACCCAGATTTGCCTCTGTCTCATTAAAATAACGAATGCAGTCCGAATGGATCTGCACGGATTCACTGTACGTCACACTAAATCACAACGCTTTTTGGAGCCAACTGACTATGGCCTCATTACTTTAGACAAAAGTGGGCTCGGAGGAAAAACTGGGGTGATGGTTTTTTTTTTACTCAGCCATGTTTTTCCCTTTGAAATACTTAAGGCAAAAGAGCAGAGAGCTTTCTCCCATTGGTAGCTGAGGAAGGTTGGGTTACATTCATAGTACGAGTCCCTATCAATATACAGAAACACACAAAACATGAGCATTAGCGTGGGGAAATAGAAATTAAACAAATACAAACGGCATCAATGGAACAGATTTGAATGAACATGAATCACTGATTAGTTTAGAGACTTAAAAATGAAAAGAATCTGTTAAATATTTAAAAAGTAAATATATTTAAAGTGTTTCACTAGGGCAAGGAGTTTGAAAAGCAGCATGGTCTCCTTCTCTGTTGTGTAAGATGTTCCGTACTTGGGGTTTGTCTTCTGCAAGTCTTTGTTCTGTAAATTTCAGTACCTTCAGTGTAGCAAAAAACCCTAAAACCCCATTTTTTTTTGGTCTGAAAAAGCTTGGCTAAATATCTCTAGAAATAAATTTACTTTAACATTAATATTTAAGATCAATCTATTTGGTCTTAAATAAATTTTGAGAATTATGCTCAAAACTGTTTAATATTTCAGGAATAAACATTGACTCAGATTTATTATTGTTAAACGCAGCTAAGAATATTTTAAAAAATTAACTGGATTGTTTTAAAACTATGAGTATTTATAAATTCAAATAGAAATGAGAATTTGAGGAAACAGGTAAAAAGAATTAATGTGAAATTTGGCTATGAAAAGATTATATAAAGTTCATGGTCAAAATTGTACTTCAAAACATCTAAATGAATGGTAAAGAACTCTCAAATATATTCTTTGTTTTGATAATTGTTTCCATTTTCTCTATGAATGTTTTATTGCAAAGAGAAAACGCCTGACATTAAGCTATTTTTCTATAAAAACCATGCAAACATATTTCTAATTTGATAGCAAAATATTTTGTTTTATACCCATTAGGTATTTATTATTTCAGGTAGGAGAACTGCCTGAGAAGCATTCATGGAATGACTGATTTTAATGTTATAAATCCCTGAATTTTTCATTTCCCTTTGAACGGAATGCTAAAGGGGATTAAAGACTAAAGACATATCAGAAACAAATTTACATTATTAAAATTACTGTAATCAAGAGTCTTTTCTAGCCTTAATCAGGATTAGCGAAAACAGGAAACCCCAACTTCTCTATTGTGCAATACTAATCAAAACTCTATCAAATGACAGATAACAGAGAGTAAAAGCAGTTTTGAAAATTAAAAACTATTGTTTGGTGTATTCTAGGATTCTCTACAAGTATTTTCACCTCTTTGAGATCACAGCAACGATTTCTCTTGCTGATAATTCACACGGCAGACAACAAACATAGGTAAAAATAAATTCCAGTAGCACTGCAAAGTCTGATCTCTCATTTTCCGAAGCGTGTCCAGGAAATACACTTGTTTGCACATATGCAATGTGGAATGTTTGGTTTTGTTCTCCTAAATTCCAAGCTAAATAATCAAAGTTTTGGAAAACTTGGCTAGAAACCTGCCATACGTGAGAACTCAGCCTTGCAGGACGCGCACTGTGACTCTCTTGCTGCTGAGCCGGCAATAAGCAGGTTTGGTCTGAAGAAGCGTGAAAGCTTTTAAGCGAGGTCTTTATCCACCGTGCCCCACGCTCTACAGTTACACTACAAGGCTAATACAGTAACGGGATAAAGCTTGTACAGATTTTTCTGGTCCTCTGAAGCCTCTTAAAGAAAGCAGCATTACGTTGGTTTTTGGAAACCAGCGCTGTGCTCTGGAGCATCAGGCCCCATCCTGCTGTCAGTAATATCACCAGAAATGTTGCCAATTAGCAGCAGGATGGGACCCTCTGTTCATTTCATCCTTGTAAAATGTCAACGACTATTTTAGAATGGAAATTATAGAAATATATATGTAAGGAATAATCCCCCCAAATTATCTGAGAACAATGACCAATCGTATCCTAAAGTCTTGGAAACAAGCTCGGCAATACAGTAAGAATGAGATATTGTGACAGCATGTCCAAAAATCAGCTATATGGATTAAAGAACAAGGAAAACTACATAATTCTCATGGTTCCTTTCTAGGAACTCCAACTGATTCAACGTTTTGATGGTATCTGAAGTAAACAGCTGCCTTCCAGGCACTCCATCTTCAAACATGTTGCTTCCCTGTATTTGGTTAAACAATATTTTTACCTTGCAAACTCAAGATTACTAATATTAAACCTTGACTGATGCAGTGCAAATCTATAGCAGTTTCTAACTCCTTATTAGTAAGGTGATACTGGTCAGTAGAACCTTAGATTTGGTTAGTGACTAGAATTACACAGCTTAGAAAAGCACCAGACAGTGAAGCAGCATCTCCTCTTGGCATCTCTTCCTAATGACGCCTCATGCTGATCATTCTTGAAGTTCAAAGAAAAACTAAATGAGGTTAGAAAACAATATATTATCTTTAATTAAAAGTTGGCATTATGTTTTCTTCAAAGTATGAACATACCAGGATAACAAGTACATTAGAACACATGATCTGTATTTCAGTTCCATCTGAGCATACACCATAAATCCTTCTTGGAAAGAAAGCGGGTATCATCACAAGAACATTTGAGCAGAAAAAAATGAGATCTTCAGCATTTTAAAGTCCTCCCTTCATATTCTCTGAAACACCAACTGGAAAGGAGACACTTAAAACCTTACATTGGTACACAAAATAAGATTGGTGGGGTTTTTTTTTCATATGCCAGAGAAGGGAAAAAACAAATGACAAACAAAGTTACAGGATCTCATCCCCAGGATAACCATGCACATTTGCAAGGTTAGCATGGATGCTTCACACACATAAATGCAATAATCAGACACTAGTTTATCCCCTCCCAACAAAATCATCTTTCCAGCAGTATTAGGCATTCACTTGGCAGGGGTTTTAGCAGCAGCTCAGCACAAAGTGTAAATCACACTGAAACAGATGCCTTCCTGTCAACGGGAAACGCGAAGGGCTCCTTATGGGTTTCAACTCTGCAGGAGAAGAGTTAAAATCCTACAAGTCTGTGGTGGGTAGAAGCAACTCACAGGACTGAAGGTTCAGATTAACTGAGAAGTTAGTCAACTTCCTTTGAGTTTAAAATTAATTTGTTTGTTGCAGGAAAAGTTATGACTGGACTTCTTTTTACTTTTGAATTAAAAGAACTGTACTTTAAGGTCAATTTTAATAATGACTTACAAGTTTCTCTAGTATTGCTTTGATAATTTCTACATTTCTCTTTTTAATAGCTAGCCTTTTAACAGTGCTTACATACCCAAGCTTGCTATTTTTTTCCATCAAAATTTTCTTTAATGCAGGTTTTATCTTCTGTATTTGAAATTCCACGTTTCGCCTCCTGAGATCATTTTAATTCAAAGTGGGCTCTCAAAGAGCCTTCTGAATATTTCAAGGACTCTCAGAAGGTGGATTTTTAGGATTCTAGGTAGAGATGGTAAAATGAGAAAGCTTTTTTTATTCACATAAATTAGAGGAAAAGAATTAAATAAATCACTGTACTAAAAACCACTGTTCCAAAAATAGCTTGTCTGTAAGACTATGAAGACTTTTTTAGACTCCGAAATGTGAGCCACTTTTTTTGCCATAATTATTTGGGAAATAAGCAATTATAAATTCCATTGGTTTTAGTTTAAGTTTTTAACCAAACTCACATTTACCTAGAAATCATGATTCTCCATTAAACTGACCTTTTTTTTTCAAAATATTACCTAGCGACAACTCAGTCTGCAAAATTTTAAATGACCTTTGCTGATTTGCAGTTTCCAGTCATTTTTGCTTCAGTAGTGGTTTCGGTCAGCTTTCACTTCATCAGATGTGTAAAATATTTTCAGTATTTTATTTTATGGAAAAAGGTACAACAGATAAAGTGTTCTATTCTGTAAAAAAAAAAGAAGAAATTAAGATATAAAAATGGAAATGAGCAGGAACCAGTTTTAAACATACGTCTTTATGAATGAGGCTTAATCACACACTTCGTTTTCCAAACACAAAAAGTCTTTTGGAAATATATTAATGAAAATTAAGTGCCATAGACAAGAGGCTTTAGAGGGATGGCAGTCCTTTTCAAATTAACATAACACTAGCGACAGGCATGGAAATTGGTTTAATAACCCTAAATAGTTACAGCCCACTCCTAACACAAATGACCACGGACAGCTCCAGCCCCTCAGGCTGTGACTGTACCAGTTTATGTGGTTGCTCTGACATTGGGTGGGTATTCCAATCTGAAGAGAAATCACTGAATGCACTTCAATTATTGTTATTCATTATTATTATTATTATTATATAATGACTAGTGAAGCATACAAGGCACCAAAGCGTTAAACATCATAAACCAGAAAACCAAAGTAAACCAACACAAGCAACATCAAAAAATTTAGCCAGCGAGGGACTCACTTTGTAACTCGTACTAACACAGTCAATACTTGGCAAGAGATTATGAGTTTAGTCATGATATGAAGTGGCCCAAACCCCACATGTAGGTCTAGGATCAAACTGTAAATATAAACAGAAAACCAAGCCAAAGGGATAAGCAGAGTCTTTAAGCGATTTCCTTCCCTGCCGTGTTTTACATGGGTGTCCTCTGACCTAAGCTCGATGCTAAAATAACCCCTTTTAAACATCACTTCCAGGGCACAGCATTCTCCAGCGTCAAAATACACAAGCTAAATCTCTACCTACTTAACTCTAAATGTTGGGCATAAACAACATTTTTTGTGTGCTCACAACCTATGAGGAACTGGAGAAAAACCAAATCCCTGCTGATAAGGAGCTGAATGTCCACAAGCTTTTTCCAACTATTCCAATCATTCACCTAACTTCAAAAAGCTGCTCCTCCACAAAGGGCTGCCTTGTCCGTCTCCGCTTTACCTTACTTCAGCAGGGGTTTTGCTTTGACTTCCAGCTGGTTTTAGAGACATGTAGGACAGAGAAAAGTGATTATTCATGTCTTTTATTTATTATAAATACATATAAATATGTTAAGTGACCTTTTGCTTTGTTCATCATGATGAGCAATGACTTTGGAAAATCTGGAAAACTTAACCAAGCTGAGAAACAGGCAAAAAAGCAAGCATGAGCATACAATCATAGGTTCTTCTCAGTTCAAGAATGGGTTAATTTTTTCCCTCCCCCCTTTTTTTTGTAAGAGGAAAAAAGAAAAAAAAACATCTTATTTGGAAACATCTATTTTTTTTTATCAAGAGCTCCAAACTTCCCTCTCCCATGAGCTGATCAAATGACAATTTCTTTTGGATTTGTGGGTACAATCCAACCCCACCTGGCTACATAGGACACCCCCCTCATGATTCTGAAACACTGCATAGTTTCACAGCTGGATTTTGCTTTAACTCCCTTCCTTTTAAGCTATTTTTAACCCAGGTTGATCACACCAAAGAAAACTCACTGAGGTTTCCTTTTCTAGATCTCTCTCCCTCCCTTGTTTTTCTATAGCTTAAAAACTGCTGAAAAACTTTGTAGATCAGAGCAAGTGGAAAAGCAACTTTACGCTCACGGTCCACTAACAGGCTGGGAAGGAAATAACTCTACAGATGAAGTTGCACGTGGTGGTGGTGGTGGGGAGGTAACTAAACAAAGTTGAAAGTGGGTGTTTTTGGGGTCCAGGTAAACTGCCAAATATTTCCAAATGGGGCGTGGGGAGAAGGGGGAAGTATTTAAGAGAAGCAAACAAAAAGAAAACTCAGACTTAACTGATGATAGGAAGCCAGCGCTGATGGTAGCGGAAAGAAAAGTGCACATTAAAAAATAATAAAATATAAAATAAAATAAACCCCCAAAAGCCCGAAGAAGGCTGAAGTCAAGGCTTGTCATTACAGTGTTTGCAGAGGGCAGGGGTGGCTCCTGTGAAGGCAGTGCATTTCTCGGGGCAGCCGGGCAAGGCCGTGCTGCCGAAGGGGTAGACGGCCGAGTGTCCGAAGGGGTTGAGGGTGGTGGGCAGCGGGGCGCTGGGCCCCCCAGCGCCTGGCCTTGTTTCAGAAAACCCACCAGCCGCCGCATCTCCTCCAGAGCCTGCGCCTGCATGAGGATGTAGTTCTTGGCCAGGAGCAGGGTGGCGATTTTGGAGAGTTTCCGAACCGAAGGGCTGTGGGCGTAAGGGATGACAGAGCGGAGCCCGTCCAGGGCGTCGTTCAGATCGTGCATCCTCCGTCGCTCCCGCGCGTTGATGCTGAGGCGAAGCGAGCGCTGCTCCTTCGGCTTCTTGCCCAGGGCTCCCCCCTTCAGCTTGCCCTCCC
>NW_010293682.1:0-762 GCF_000700745.2 Antrostomus carolinensis
CATGTCAAAAAAAAGAAAAATTGACTCCGAGCGCAGGGTATTCCAAGAAAAGTGGACTTGTGGTTATTTTTTCACGGAGAACAAAGAAAGAGCTGTTTGTCTGGTATGCCAGAATTCAGTGTCTGTGTTCAAGGAATACAATTTGCGTTGACACTACGAAACTCAACATAAAGATAAATTTGATTCTTTGGCCGGACAAGTGAGAAAAGATAAAATATTAAGACTGAAACATGGATTGACAACTCAGCAGAATACTTTTATGAGGCAAAAGCAGCTCAATATATCATCATCACTTCGAGCAAGCTATCAAGTTGCCAAGCTCATAGCACACACTGGCAGAGCATTCTTAGAGGGAGAATTTGTTAAAGAATACCTTCTTTCTGTTGCCAAAGAGATGTGTCCAGAGAAGGCGGATTTATTTAGTACAGTGAGTCTTTCAGGACCTACAATTACACGAAGGATTGAAGAAATGGGGGAAAATTTGAATCTGCAGTTGCAAAACTCCTCAAAAAAACTTTGCTATTTCTCATTGGCACTCAACGAAAGCAATGATGTTCGTGATTCTGCACAACTTCTAATTTTCATTCATGGGACAAATGATTCTTTCAAAGTCACAGAGGAGCTTGCTGCACTGAAAAGCATCAAAGGAACAACTACAGGAGAGGATATCTATGAGAAAGTTTGCCAAACTATGAATGATTTGGAGCTGGACTGGGGTAAGTGACACTGGACAGTGTGACAACTGATGGTGCTCCTAGCATG
>NW_010293683.1:0-20076 GCF_000700745.2 Antrostomus carolinensis
CCAAACCTCATCCTGCTCTCACCACCCAGTGCTGCAGGAGGGCTGGGATGCTGCTCCTGCATCCTGTGTGTCTCTGTTCAAGAGCTACCTGCTTGGGAAGCACTAGCCTGCCTGCCTGCTTTGGTTTGCTGGGTTCTTTGCACACATACACCCTCCCCCCCCTCTGTGTGTGTTTTGAAGCAGCAGCAGTGTTGGAAAAAGGTGCTGGGATATAACCATGGAAACAGAAAGCCTCCACAGAGCTGTCTCTGTCTGCATGGCAATGGGCTGTCCTCGCCCTCTGTGTCTGCCAGCGTGCTTCAGTTCTGACGTGGCAGTCACCTGCTTCTGGGACAAAGGAGTAGTTCACTCTTCAGAGCTTCTTTCCATGAGGCTGGTTAAACATTGGTTTAGGAATTTCGTGCCTGACTTCAGCTTGGGCTGTGACCAGTCTTAGAATAACTTAGTAAGATCAACTCTGGGGCTTAAATTTGCATTCACTGACACAAACAACTGCATCAGCTTAACGTGTCACTGTTCCCAGTTGTCAGCCTTGTCGTGCCTCAGGGGTTACCCCTCCTGCTGCACCCCAGGCTGCTGCTGGTGCTTGATTCAGCTGATGTGCTGTAGCATGAGCAGAGCTGCTGGCCCCTGTGCCCTTCTGGAGCTTCTGCTGGAGAGACAGTTACTTGCTGGTAGAAGGGAAAGGTGAATAAGTGAGGATGGTAACGTGTAAACTGCCAAAGATAAAGGTGACAGAATCTTCTCCAGTTTTAGGGATTAGATCCCTGCTGTGGATGCTGTTATGTTAATACAAGTTACCTGCTGCATCTGTGCAAAGGTTTTAATAAGGTCAGTTTCTAATTGAGAGTGAAGGAGTCAGTGCAGACAACATGGGTTAACGAAGTCTGGTGACAGGAAAGGAGAGTTCCTCTTGATCACATTTTTGTGACAGAGATGCTTAAGCTGTGGTTAGACCTTCAACAGTCCTGTTGCATAAGGCAGGCCGAGCAGTTCCTGCTTCAGCAGTCCTTCCTCTGTTGTGTTACTTGTGGTGAACCATATTAGGGAACTGATCCAGCAGAAATGCAGCATAACTTTAAAAAAAAAGTGTGTGTATATATATATATGTGTGTGTCTTGAGATCTTGATCAGTTCAGTTGACTCAATTCACCATCTGGCTATGCAGACAGTGGTAGCTATGCCAGCACATCATGGAAGGAACACAAGGCTGAGAACAAGCAGCCAGTACTACTGAAATTGCTACTGCCAACAAAAAAGAAAATAAAATTAAATTTAAAAAAAGGCAAGTCAGGCTAATTTTGTCTGCAGAACACTGGCCTGAGGTTAAAGGCAGCTTTGGTAGGTCAGTGGACTTAGACACATGTTGCACTTCTGCCTTGAGCTGTCACACTGTAACACAGTGTTTGTTCTCTCTTCTTGTTTGCAGCATTTTGATGACCTATGATCACGTAGAAATTACCTTCAGTGATATCGAACCTATGCCAGATGCCTTCAAAGGGACCAAGAAGGGGAGTGTTTTCTTGACTCCCTACCGAGTAAGTAGTAAAAGGCTTTATCTTGTGTAAGGAGATAAAGGCTCTTGGTGATTCTGTATATAAATGTCCTCAACGCATGACAGTCAGGATAATCTACTACCCCTTGAAGTACAGCTCATCCTCTCCCTCCAG
The DNA here is from genome assembly GCF_000700745.2 of Antrostomus carolinensis. Classification (NCBI taxonomy): domain Eukaryota; kingdom Metazoa; phylum Chordata; class Aves; order Caprimulgiformes; family Caprimulgidae; genus Antrostomus; species Antrostomus carolinensis. The sequence continues at coordinate 1,671 of NW_010293683.1, forward strand.
GGACCATTGTGAATTTATTGCATATCCTGTCTATTTGTCAAAAGATAATAAATCTGATTAGTTCTCATCCAGGCAGCTGTTTAGTCCATCAGGCATCTTCAAGATTGGAAATTAGAGATGGTCTGGAAACGCTGAATGCAACAGCACAGCTACTAAATCCTGACTGTGTGGAGCAGCGAGTTCTCTGGAAGCTGGGAGGGGTATGATCTGAGCAAGGGCAGTTTTTGTGGATGGTTTTATTACCTTGAGGCTTCAGTTTGCCCTTGTGGCTGCTCCATGTAGCTTTTGGCTTCCAGAACTGACAAGGAGCTTCAGATGTGGGAGGAGTTTCAGTTCATCGGAAAGTCTCTTCAGATAATAAATCGGGGCTGTGTTTCCTGTTTGTTTTAAATACCCTTTGTCATGTTATTTTCTTTTCAGGTGATCTTTGTGTCGAAGGGAAAGGATGCTATGCAATCTTTCATGATGCCCTTTTATTTGTTGAAAGATTGTGAGATTAAGCAACCTGTCTTTGGAGCAAATTATATCAAGGGTACGGTGAAGGCAGAGGCAGGAGGTATGTACAGTACAGATGTATGTTCTGTGTCTTAGCTCAGCTGCACATTTCATAGCAAAGTGTCCAGTGTAACCGAAACTGGATAGTGAGTGACAAACCCAACACACTGACAAAACGGGTTTTTACAGTCCTGCTAGAATGTGTTTCTTTCTTTGAAACTAGCAGCTAAAAATATTCCCCTTATCTGCTCCCTGTACAGTTACAATGAGCAGCTCTGTTCTGCAGCTGATCTCATTCCTGCCCTCTCTGCCAAACCCTGAGTTCAGTCAGCCAAGTGATCTCACCCAGTAACCATCAGAGCGCGGTCAGCAGGGGCGAGGATGTTGTTTAGCTTTGGTCACTTGGGGTTACCTGTTCATTCTGCATCCAGACCCTCCTGTGCCAAAGACTCGTGATCCTTTCTGGATCTGTTTGGGTTTTCAAGTGCAGATCTCCAGAGCACTGTTGTCCATCATCAATTTCTTGTGCAATTCAAGGAAAGGCATGCTATTGCTGTGCTGCATCTTAGCACTAAAAATGATACTTGGAAGGGTATGGACTGTCTTGAAATTGGGGAACCTTCAAGGTGTGGTTTCATATTATATTCAGTTAAAATGTTGTGGTAGACATTTTCAAGAAGAACTTTTTTTAATTACTGTTTTATGCCTCTCTCTATTACCAAAGGCACATAGTTCAGTAAACTTTCATCCCCAGCTTGATTTAGTCCATTAGTTCTGGCCCTGAAATCACAGTGTGGCACATACTTCAGTCTATAATCCTGAAATCAGCCTTGTAGCTTCTGTGTGGGACCATCCAGGGCGAGAGGAAGCTCGAGCAGCAACGACAAACTCTAAACTGTGTGAAAGGCAAACGGCTTTAGCTAAATCTCTGTGAGTTTTCCCCAGAGGCTGTCTCCTTTAATGAGGATGTAGCTTTCGCAGCCATGAGAGTCTAGTTTAGCTCCAAAGGCTCTTTAATCTACGTGTCCCTGTTTCAGCACTGACACAGCTTCTGCTTTGAAGCATTGTTGGGACTCTGGGCTGTGCATGTTTTTCTTTGTTACTCTGTAATGTGAGATGTCACTAAGTTTTTTTATTATTATTATTATTATCCTGACTTGAAATATCTTCTATGGACTCTAATGCATTTATGTGGACCGTGTTTTTCATTAAGCTCTTTGCTTCACTGGGCACTCCAACTCCCAAACTAATTTGTAGCTGACAGTTAGGTGTAGTTGCAAAGACTTTTTAGCAAATGGGATTAACAAAATCCCTCTCTTCTGCACTGATCTGATACAAAGCTGGAGCAAACCCAGCGTGCCTGATAGCTCGGTCTGTTGGCAGCTGGTGTGGAAACAGGCACTACTTCAGTGAGCTTTTGAATGTCTCCTCAGTGATGTTCCTTCTTCAGGTGTCTCTTGACCTGAAAATTCCACTCAATGTGACTTTTTCTGATAAAGGGGAATTCTGCCATGTTATCTGCATTTTTTTTTCTTGGATATTTGGGATAAGCTCTTTAAAGAATTATATACAGGGCATCTGTAGATAAAACATGAAAGCTAAATAACATCCAAACAGCTTCTCCTTGCTTCTGAGTTTCATCTTTCCTCCCTGCAGGTGGCTGGGAAGGATCTGCCACGTTCAAGATGGCCTTTTCAGCTGGGGGTGCTATCGAGTTTGGGCAGCGCATGCTGCAGGTGGCATCACAAGGTAGGGGAGTCTGTGGTGTCTGCCAGAGAGCTTTGTGGTTTCAGGAGGCCTTGCCTTCATCTCACAGCAAGGGCAGGTTTAGGTTGCTACAGGTTGGATTCAAATCCGTGCGAGTTTCAGGCTGTATCTGGAACTTGCTTACTTTAAAAAATAGCTTTTTTAATGCATCCATTGAACAGGAGATTTATTGTGATGGAGCTTGTTTGTTTTTCAGATAAGGACTCTTGAGTTTGTTTTAGTTCTTGGTCTGCATTTGATGAAGGCTTGATGTTCTGATGAGGTCACCTTATTTTTCCTTTTCCAGTCTCCAGAGGTGAAATACCCAATGGAGCTTACGGCTATTCCTACGTGCCAAATGGCTCCTATGCTTTTGCACCAACTGCTGCTAACGGGGGCTATGCATACCCACCACCTCCTCCTGGTGAGTCTGGGAGTTGGGGATGGGGATTGTTCTAGTTAGCAAGAGTTAAAATTGGTAAAAAAGGGAAGAAACACAAATTTTACGTCATGTTTTAGATTGGATCCGATGCCTTGTGCAAGTTGTGTTCTCGGCTTAATTCTATTTGCCTTTGGCTTGTTTTCATAGAATCATAGAATGGTTTGGGTTGGAAGGGACCTTGAAGCTCATCCAGTCCCAACCCCCCTGCCATCAGCAGGGACACCTTCCACTAGACCAGGTTGCTCAAAGCCTCATCCAGCCTGGCCTTGAACACTTGCAGGGAGGAGCAGCCACAGCTTCTCTGGGCAACCTGGGCCAGTGTCTCACCACCCTCACAGTGAAGATTGTTTTGACTCTATGCTGTGACTCACCCAAAGGAATTAAAAGTCTTTTGCTGTGTTCTTTCCTTTCCTGACAGAGTTTTATCCTGGCCCTCCTGTGGTGGATGGAGACATGGGTTACATGCACCTTCCACCCCCACCGTACCCGGGGCCCATGGAACCCCCCGTCAGCGGTCCAGACCTGCCCGCCACTTCTGCAGGTAAGAAGTGTGTTCAGGTGAATTGCCTCACAACTGTTTTGTTACCCATGAAACCGACATTGTGTCTTGTCTGTTATCTCTTGGGGAACTTGGAATCAACTCAGAAGCTCCACTTAGAAATTTAAAATTGTTTAGGAGAGGGATTAGGGAGCTTCCCTAGTCTACAGCCTTGTATATCCAGCCCAGTCTGGAGGCCAGCCTGGTTCTTTTCAGTGTAGACACCAGTAGCAGATATTTTTGCAGCTGGATTTATTCGTGTTGTGACAGAAAACATACAGTTTGTGATTCTCCTAATCTTGCTCTGATAGTGGAATAAAAAGACATTGATGGTGAAATGTGTTTTTAGTCCATTTTAGTTAAAATGTGGAGTTGCTGATACTCACTCCCCCTTCCCCCATTTCACTCTAACCTGAATACTTTTGCTTAAACAATATGAAACAGATGATGGAAAGAAGCTGGGGCAATACCAGTCTCATTTTTACTCATTTGGGAATTATTGCCATGATTTTAAACATGGTTTTAAAAGGTTTGAACGTGGGGTGGGAAAGAGCTTTTGTGGTTGGACGCAACCGTAGATCTGTCGCAGATAAGGATATTTGTCTGGGTAAGGATTTAGCTCCTCTCTTGGGTTTGAATAAACAACCAACCATCTTTGGATTATTATTTGGAAAGTGGTGTTGTACAAGATTTTTGTATTCTGCAGAAATAGAGGATCTGGATTATCTTCATAACATTCCCATCTTTAAAGTATGAATCCCCCGAGCTGCTGTAAACTTGTGCTGATATTTGTTTTGTCTTGTGTTTTCGCTCCCAAGAAGGATGGTTTGTTGACTGCTTTTTTAAGGGGTATTGTCTGTATTCAGGCAAAACAGCTGTTAGCATTTACTTGTTGGCTAACAGGCAAGTCCCAGGTGACATTTACAAACTAAATCTTGGCCTGTTTCACTTCGGACTTGACAATCCTGTGGCAACTGGAAGAGATAATACTCAATTGTCATATTTGTTGTCGCTATTTTGCAACTCAAGTGTTTGGTCATAGTAACACTTGATAGCCAGGAATATGTGGAGTTTTTGTTAGATTGTAAAAGCTCTCTTTGTGTCCCTAAATCTGTAACTTCTCTTTCTGTGACAGCTGAAGCGAAGGCTGCTGAAGCTGCTGCCAGTGCTTACTACAGCCCAGGCAACCCACGTAATGTCTACATGCCCACGGTAAGCTCCTGTGTCATTCTGGGTTTGCAGTGTGAGCCCAAGTGTGTATTTAGCAGTTCTTTTTCTCAATGACACAACAAAGCTTCTCTGAATTCATTTTATTGGGGGTTTTTTTGTTTGTTTGTTTTTGGTTTTGCTTTTCTTAACCATGAATTGATGTTCTTTTATGGTCTTTGTTTCAGGACCAGCCACCCCCTCCTCCATACTTCCCACCAGAGGACAAGAAAAACCAATAAGCTAATACAAAACTTCTCCACAACTCATTGCTTTCTTACTTCCCATTTTGGCAGAATCTTGGGGCATGGTCCATAGCACTGCGGAGTAGAACCTTCCCCCAAGGCACGTTGCTTTCATGGACTCTAGTGGTAGATACATGCAGAGCAAGGGGAGAGAGAGATTTCAGCAGCCTGGGTGACCTCACAGAGCTGTGAGGGTTTGCTGTCCTGCTGCAGTATTCCCTTCTCCCTGTGCACAGCATTGCTAGAGCTGGAGGTTCTCTTCATCTGTCATTGTTTCCTGTATGTTTTTTTTTCTTTTAATACTTAAATTATACCTCTTCAGAGTAAGCATCTGCTCCAAACTGATAATAATATGCTCATAACATGGAAACAAGGGTCTTGGGGGGGGGTGGGAGGTGTCTTGAATTTATCTTAGTGTGCAGCCAAGAGCATCTCTGGATACAGGGATGTCTCTGGATATTCCTCTCAACCCAGAGTATCACATCCAACTTTTTCCTCTGCTACTGAGAAAGGGCTTCAAAGGGGACCTTTGGGATCTCAAAGGAAATAGATGTCTATAACATCTTTCAGATATCTGTTAACTTTCTTGTTTTGGTTTTTTTTTTTTTTTTTTATCAAAGTCATTCCTGACAATCATAGCAAATAATCTGGTAGCCCTCCAGATTTTCCTGCTGTGCACTGTGTATGATGATGATGATGATGATGATGAGCTTCCCTTCCTGAGAAAATATACTTCTCTTTACAGGGTTGATTAGTAGCATCTCACTAGTTATAGATCATCTGGGAACACTAACATTCTGTTGTCTCTTTTTTTTCCAGTTAGATATGTGGGCTTGAGATCAGCAAGTCCTGAATATTCTCTTTCTAGTCTATAATGCACTTTTTGGTTATTGTTTTTTTTTCTTTGCTGTAACACAAGTTACACTTTTTGGCCAGTGAAGCGTCTTACTGCTGTGATTTAACTGGTGAATTAATTAATAGCTAACAGGGAGGGGGGGAAATAGTTGCTTTACTTCTGCCCTGGAAGCACTTGAGAGAATATGCAAAATGTTGGAATAAGCTGTTAGGCATGACTGAGCTGCTCATTGGAATGTTGTTGAATGCTGTTCCTGGATCAGCTGTGAATTTACTTTCCAGTAATTTGAACGTGGGCTCCTTGGACTGAGAGTTCAAGCGTTTTCCTTCCGTAGCCTTGATTCATTGATCTCGTTAGCGATGACTCCGGTACACGGAACCTCTGCAGGACTGATCAGAATCCAGGTTGTAAAACTTTGAGTTGTACAAAGCTTTGCACAAATCAGACTTCACTGACTTCTGAACAACTGTGAGAGAGAAAATCCTTCCCAGCAAGTGTGGAGAAAGATTGTGTGCTAGGAAACTGCCGAGACTTGCTGCATGCAGCCTGCTTGGAGAGAAAAAAGGTCCACCTCTTGTTTTCTTTTTGTTTGAGTCTAGCTGATTAATCAAATTGCTACTGTCTGTGCACTGACTTTTCTAGAATTGCTACTGCAGTGATATAAAGAAAATGGTTATTTAAAAAAAATATATTTATTTTGAAAATGTTTTATTAATATATTAATGTGAAATGACTTTTGAATGCAGATTTGTTTTGCCAAGACTATGAAGTAAAGAAAAATCAGCTCAAAACTTAGGGTGTTTGTGCATCTGTGTGTGAGCGGGCAACTTGATGGTGACTTAGTAGCTTTGGATGGGGAGAGGGAGAATTAAACAGGAAAATCACTTGGATTTTGTTCTGGGCTATTTGTTGATGACATTAGTCACTTGATTTCTCTTGACTGACTTTGTGAAAGGAAAATAAGATGTTAAAATCTTTTAACAGACACCCATTTTGCAATTCCTGTTGTAAACCAGTAAGGCAGCTGCTTAACACTTTACCCAGATGTTACCTAGATGGTTTTTCCAGTCCCATTGTCCTTGTAAAAGTTGAAGCCTATTGCTAGAAGCAGTTGAGGGACACGGTGCAGTTGTTGCCTCTAAAATATGTCTCTAATTAGAAGCAATCCATAATTTTATTTTATTTTAAGTGTGCTGAGGTGCCTGGGAAGTTCTGCTCAGTTAGATCTGAGCTCTCTAAGGTGCTGTGAGCTACCTGGTAGCTCTTCTCCCTGTAGAAGTGGGGAGTTCAGGGTACTTGGGCAGTGTGAGGCACTCCTGGGGGTGCTGCAGGAGCAGCCCAGGAGCTGGTACCCGTTCTGTGTGGGCAGCACTCGGCACGTCAGCACAGTTTGGCAGGGCAGGAGAAGGTGTTCCACGTGGGATCTGGTCCTGTGGTTACTCAGGTGAGGTGTGTCCCCCAAGTTTGCACTGAGGTGTCAAACAAAAGTGACTCAGAAGCTGCTCTACAGGTACCATCCAAACCTTGCTTGGCTTCATTCCTCTTCCCAGCTGCTGCTAGCTGCCTTAATTCTCGTGAACTCCCTGAGCAACTGAGGTGGACGTCTTCCAGATTCTGCACTCCTCCTCCATCACTTTGGACTCTCAAGTCCCCCCACGTGGCTGTTTTATTGCATTTTAAGACTGGTTGAGCCACTTGGGTTTGTTTTCTGTAGCAAGAAGTGGGTGGAGAAGGAAAACAGTAAGAGAGAAAATGTTACATCCCAGTAGGAACCTCATAAAACTTGTTTTGTGAATTAAATTACTTCAGATCGAGGTTTCCTGAATCACATCAATCCAACTGTAAGATGCTGCAGAGACCTCTCTGTACTCTGGTCTCTTTTAAAATGGCTTCCTCCCAGTTGCCCTCAACTTCCAGACAGATAATCCTGGAAAATACAGATTGCACCAAGTTTCTGTGTCTCTTGCCCAGCGCCACTCACTGTGCAGCTCCTGTACCAACAATCAGCACAAACCCATCAGGTTTTTAAAAAAATCTTTCCTCAGCTAAGTGTGCTTGAGAGAAGAAACATTTAAATATCTGCTCTGATGCAAACTTGGCTTCATGGTTCAAGCTGAGTGTCTCCTCTGTTAGTGTGGACACATGGTAAGATCTGCAGAGAGACCACGAGGTTTGCTGCCTGGAAAAAGGAAAATATGTTGAGAGGATGAGTCAGGGTGGAATAAATGAAATATTCCTCTCCACCATGGGTGTTAGTGAGCTAAATCAGCAGCTTTTGGGTCGTGAGCTTCTTGCAATGGTTTGTTGGTGAATGTCCATGTTCCTCTGGGCTGGAGCTTGGTGTGGTCCGTGGGGAGGTGAGAAGGAACAAGCCAAAATAAAGAGACTGATCATGGACTTCTTGGTGCGTTTGGGACACCCTGATGAGAAGTGAAGCACATTTTGGGAATGCTGAAGCTGAGGGGCCAAAAGGCTGAGCAAAGCTCACGTGGGTGTTTGGTTGAGCAGAGCAGCATGATTCAGGAGAGTGCAGATTTTGGCCAAATAGATGTTGATGAGAATCCCTCATTAAAACCTGAAAACCCAGGTGCCATCTCCCTGATGGGAACTGAGAGCTCTGCTTTGGAAAGGGCCTGGAGAGGGTGGAAGGGTCAACCCATCCTGCTGCCCACGTAGGAGATTTTAAATATTTAAAGCAGGGAAGTGCAGTTGAAAGTCTGTTTCTGCTCTGGAAGTGGGGAGGGAGTAGGGCAGGAGGAAATGTTGTGCATTAATGTGTCTCCAAATCCGGTCTCTGCTTGAATGATTAATCAGCTGTGCCGCAGAAAGGCTGTCGTGGGAGAGCCTGATCAGTACCATTAAATTCCAATATCTGGATGCTATTGTAGCATTGAACAAGAGGGGAGGGAGCTGTTACTGTTGGATCCAGTTAATCTTTTGGCTTAGACAGGTTTTCTGCCACTGGGTACAGTTCTGTCTCCTTGATGTGACTTTAGCTTTTCATATGAGAAGATCACTGCACCTTGTGCCTGCTTCCCCGCTCTGAATACGCGGCTGGTTCCCTCCTCCCTGGGACTGTGGTGTAACCAAGTATTTCTAAAGGGCTTTCAAATCTTACGCAAAAAAACTTGTTGCTGCAGGAACTACTTGCAGATTTCCTACTATCGGCCCTGAAATCTTGCTGATATCCCTGGGGAAGGTCTTTACCGTGGAAGGACAAGGCGTGTATGTTCTTGCTCAGGGTTGCCTCCAGCCAAAGGAAGAGAACAAACCCTCCTCCTCATTCTCCACACCATTCTGCCCAGATTTTACTTTGAGCACTCCCATTTCTTGCAACTTATTACAAATAAAATAAAATAGTTATTTTGCATTAAATCCTTTATAGCTGGGGGGATGCACTGAGTGGTCACAGGGACTGTGGTGTCCTCTGTGTCCATGAGAACTCTCTGAGCAGTAGACAGTCAAATTGCATCTCTGCCACGTGATGGACACCGTGATTTATGAGCTATGGCTTGCAGCATCAGCTCCCTTCGCAAGCGCTGCCGGAGGTGGCGGGAGGTGTGGGGAGAAGTTTGGACCCAGCAATTCCTAGAGCAGCCGGGAGCAGAACCAGCCCTCGGCGGTGAGCAGCTCGCCTTGGCTGATGTGCTCAGGTCACGTCAGAGGCACCTCCAGCCATAAACAACAGACAGGTTGGTGTTAGGAGATGGGTTTTGCTAAGATAGGCTGCGACCAAGAGGTGATTTCAGCTCTAAAGCTGTATGAGGTGACAGATGTGGGGTTTTTGTGGGTTGGTGTGAAGTGCTGGGACATGCACAGCAGAGATCTTCATTTCAGGGAAGGGGTTTCTTTGCAGCCATACTGGGTATTACCCGTCTGCTCTCCTGTGTGTCAGCTCGAAGAGCTGCTGTCATAAGACTGAACTGGAAACCGGTATTTCAGCACCCTCCTTGCTCAAGGGCCGTCACTGTGCTGCCGAGAGACGCCGCAGCGGGAGGTGAAGAGACCCACGGGACGACAAACAGGCGTGGGGACTCCCTTCTGCTTGGGCTGCTGGATCTCACGCCTTGGGGTGCAAACAGACCAGGATCCATCTCTGCTGTGTCCTCCCACCCACCCACCTGCCATTTCCAACACTGGATGCTGGAGCAAAAGGTATCGACTTGGACTCCCATTTGTGAGCTCAGTTCAACAAATTCCATCTTTCTAAACCTTTCCTTTCCCTTGCTCAAGTCCATCTTTCCTCCTCCTCCTCCTCCAGGTACTTTGCTTGATAAGGGCTGGGCTTTGGCTGGGACTCAGAAGCTCTCCCTGCGGCACAAATCAGCTCCAATAACATTCCAAGCTTCTGGCATGTCTGTCTGGGATCCAGGGGTGGTGGTGGGGGTTCAGCTCTTGGATCCTCCTTCTGTCATCCAAACGTGCAGCTCCGTGGAGCTTGTTGGGCTCCTCAGGGGTCTTTGACATGCGTGTGGGGAGAGGTGGTGGTGGAAAAGCTGTGGGGGGGACTGTTTTGGTGCTGAAGTTGGTCAATAATTTGGCGCATGTGCTCCGGGATAAGCACAAAGCTGCTGAATATGCCCCATGGGGCGTGCCTGGTCAGCCCCGTGTTCTTCTACCTTCACAGGCATCCACCCTGGTCCCCTCTTGGCTCATGCATGTGCTGTAGGTCCTGCTACTCTGACCTCAGTGCCCCAAACCAGCAGATGAAATGGCCTTGAAATCTGTGTCCCACCTTTCCTGTCCCTGCGGTGAGGGAATGATAAATCCAGTGGCCAACACTGAATTAATCTCACCAGGAGAGGGAGGTGGAAGAAATATTTGCTGTGTACAGGTAGCACGTGGCAGTGATGGAGAACACACTGTAAAGCTGTCACGGGGCCCTGCGAGGCAAATAAATGACATCCAGGTCTATAGATGAAGATTGTGACCTCCTAAAGGACAAGGCAGACTGCTTCAAGGGGGGCTGTGCTCTCCCCCTGCCTTGTGCTGCCGTGCAGGGAGCCAGACGAAGTGTTTGATGGTGTCTGGGCAGGTCAGCCCTGTGCTCTGGGTCCCTGGGGGACAGCAGGGAAGTGGGTCAGGGTGGGCAGGACACGCTGTGCTTCCTCCATTGGGACCCAGCCAGCTCCTTGGGTAGCTGGAGCAGCTCTGAGAGCTTGACCTCACAGCAGTGTTTCCTCTGGAGGGGCTGGGGTTGGCTGATGAAGCCCCTCCTGGGTGAGTGGAGTGCTGAGTGCCTCGTGGGCAGCGTGGCCGGAGTCATCCTCACACATCCCTGCTGTGGAGCTGGCAGGTCTCACGCCAAACCCGTGCTCCAAACCCACCCAGGGTTCCTGGGGGACATCCAGATTTCACAACCACCCTACCCAGCGTGGGTGGCTGGAAGTCCCCTTTGCTCTTCCCAGAAGGACGGGCTTTGCCTTGACGTCCTTCTAAGATGACCCAAATGGGGTGGGGGGTGCTGTGTCCCCCCACTTCTTCCCACGTACCCTCTTTTTTGTGAGGTGCACTCAGAACGCTCGGGAGAACCTCGAGAAGGAAAGATGTGGGGTTAGAGCAGAAATAACTGGAAAGGCCCATAGGAGACAAGGAGGGGAGGTGCCTGATACCCCTTCTGGGTATGAAATTGGTGATCCCAACACATGCAGCACACGAAGGTCCCTGGGGGTGTTCCCCCAACTGGGCAGCCCAGAGGAGGGGGAGCAGGACCCATCCCTGCTCTCATTTGAAACCACCTTCCTCTCCCCTGCCCCGTGCGTTTGCTGTCTGCCTTGCCAAACTCTGGCAGGCACAGCCTGGTTTTGCAGAGTCACTGGAACCCGTGTTTAAAAGGAGAAGTGAAGGAGGGAGGGACATGTTGAAATCAATTTTTGACTATTTACCCATTTCCAGAGCAGAAACTGAGATCAGGGTGAGGGCAGACTGCGGCTCCGGGATTCTCAAGCCAAGAGGTAGGGAGATGAAGTGCTGTTAATGTTTGTTGGGGGTCCTTTCATACCAGGTTTTCCTTTAAAGGGAAGATACCCTTTAGAGAGGATGATAATGCTTGTTCTTTGGAGATCTGGTCTCTCAGCAGCGCCTATAACCCCGTATATGAGTGAGCTGTGGACTTCATTTATACTGGAATAAATATCATTTATTCCTGTCACCCCACAGGAGTATAACCCTATAGCTGTAAGGAAAATCAGTTTTCCTTTAGGATGAGTTGTTCTTAAAAGGAATGGAGGGGTTTGTTCTATATTGTGTTTACTCTATATTGTGTGTATATATGGTATTTGTCCCTGGGTAGTTATTTGGGGAGGGGGAACATTGATCTTGTGGGGAGGGGGGGGCTATTTTAGGGAATGCTGGGTTGGAAAATGATGTCCTTTTGCACCGCTCCTGACCTGGGATGTTTGGGGATGTTTTGCAAAGTCCTGGCTAGTTGTCGTGCAGGTTTGGGACATGGAGTTTATTTGGATTGGTGTTTTTTTTGATTGGGATTATTATTGGGATTATTATTTGGATTGTGTTTCCCAACCAGAAATCTCTGCTAATTCTGGAGCTGCTTTTATAAGGCTTTTCTTATTGTTTCCTGACGGAGTAATTTGAGGTGCAAATACAATGAGATATGTGAGCTCAGTGATTTTTGTCACCGGTATTTTGTGAAGCAGGTGGCTGCTGGTAAAACCCGGGGGTGGGGGGAAAAAAGGATATTTGCTGCTATTGAACCAGGATCACCAAATAACTCTCCCTTTGCACACACAGAGGCTCAAAACCACACAGGCCCTGCACAGGGACCTTCTGTAAGGGCCACGCTGGCCTGTGACAGGGACACGTGGGACGGGTGCTGCCCACCTTGCCGGGCTGTACCTGACTGTTTCCAGCCAGTGTTACAAACCAGCCCCAAGAAACACAGTGACCAGCTGGGGAACTTTCAGCAAAGTGCCTTTTAACAGACACTTCCATACCAAAGCTGAACTTTTTCTGTCTAAAACCTGCAAAACTCCAGCACAGCTGCTGGCTCCTGGCTGGAGAATGATTGCCTGACGCTTAGCAATATTTACGTTTGCGGTGGATTTTATTTCTTCAGCATTAACAAGGAGAAGGGAGGTGGATTTGAGGTTTAACTGAACTCTTAGCAGTTGTCCTCTCTGTGCTGGTTGAGGTAAAAGACATTTCTTTCAGCCCTGTTATTTTTGTGTTGGCAAGGAGCAGTGAAAGGTGTGAGCAGCTCGGGGATGCTGCCTTTATCTCTGTGCTTGCTCTTTCCTAGGCCAGATTTTTTTTTGCTTTTGCAATCAAAGCCTAAAAGCAAAGATGACAGCAATCATTTTCAGATTCCATCATGCACTTTACAGCTTTTCTTCCCACTGACAACATTTTGCACGGCACTAATGTCCCTGATCAATAAGTGGTATTTGTGTCTGTCAAGGGAGAGGGATGCAGAGCAGAAATCAGCTCCTCCGCCCTGTCCCCATCCATCAGCAAGGCAGGAGATGCTTTTAAATTGTTTGCCCAAGGTGAAGCAAAAGGATAAAAGCAGAACTGAGGCTGGCAGGGCTGGGCAAGCACCTCCGAGCATCTCTGCCAGCAGAGGGGATGTGCACTTCACGAGGCGGCTCCACCACCAAACTGGGGAGCGCAGAGGAAGTGATGGTGAAGCCCAGTTCCTCGGGGCTACTGCGCCAGTGCCTGGGGACAGTTACACAAGAGCCCTCCTGACACGGGAGTGAGCAGAAGTGTAATGAGCAGCTTTTTCCAGACCTCGAGGGGTGAATGATGGCTGTGACAGCAGGGATGCGCTTCAGCTTCTCGTTGTCTCGCTGTATCTCTGGATTTTTATTCAGTAGATCAGCTCAGCATCTCCCTGCCCTGGCAACTTGCTGTGCAACCCCTCACAGCCCTGATCCTATTCTGGGTGACCTGGATAAAGAAAACCTGCCCCCCACATCCACTGGCAGCCCTTTTTCCATCTCCTGTTCCCCCAATTTCAGGGAGCCCCTTTTGCCAGTATAACCTGTTCTTACAGGGTTTCAGGGCAAAGGGAAGTTGTATCCCCCTCAAGCAGCTAGGACAGTGCAACCTGTCTTAATTAAGGGACTAGGTGACTACAGGGATGACAGGGACTGGCTGCCTGCATCCCTCCTGCCCTCTTGCAGGGATGCTGCTGTCAGCATCCTTCTGCAGCTCTGGTTTGAGCTGGTGTGCTACCAGGTACCTCCACGCAGGTACCTCCCTGCTACTGGAGTCATCTCTTCGCAATTCCTCATATGATAGTTAAGGAGACAAATTTTCCAGTGCCATTTCCATGGTCACGGTTTCCTGTTTGGATTAAGCAGAAATCCCTGATGAGCTACGCAGGCACCACGAAACCTGATGTGGAGCCTCTGCCTCCTGTATTGCATCTGAAACATCTTGTTTATGACTTCCAGGAGTGTCTGGGGGCCAGCAGGAAGGCTGGAAAGCCAAACTCCTCTTGTAGCAGTGACATCCAAGTCTCGAGCACAGGCTGAAGTCCTTCCCCAGGCTGTGGGTCCTCCAAACCCGCACCCGAGGCTGCTCTTTGCTGTGTGTGTCAGTACATCAGACATCCTGGTGGGTGCATCCACAAATGCTGGTGCAGCTCAGCAGCCCCTCCAAACCCGCACCCGAGGCTGCTCTTTGCTGTGTGTGTCAGTACATCAGACATCCTGGAGCAAATCAGCTCTTCCCTTGGTCGTCTCCTGGGCTGTGGCTCTTCCTGATGCCCACCCGCACCTTCCCCCACCCCGTTTACCATCGATAGGGATCTGTGAGGGGAGGGTGCTGCTGCTGCTCTGTGATAGGCAACTGCCTTGCGAGCTGCAATCAGATGAAGTGTTTACAGGAGTGAGAGGTGACAGTAAAGAGTAAGTTTTAAACTCCATTTCCTGCTGGTTTTTTTCTCAGTAATTACCTCAGCCTAGACAGCCCGTTTGGGGAAATGGCCACGTGTCCTTTCCCAGTGACATCCCCAGCACATGCACTAACTGCATCAGTTCTCAGCCCAACCTTGTCCAACGTACCCAGGAGCCTCAGGGATTTCCCACCCTGCAGCTTTTGCACCAGGTTTCAAATCCCCTCCATCTCCTGGGGCTGAAGATGACTTCTGCCTTCTGTGGGGTCCCCATCTGCGCTCACAGGGTATGATGGATCCCAAATACACACCAGAGCCCAGATCCTCCACATTACCCCCACCCATTCTCCCCACCACCCCATTTCCCAGCTGGGCTTTGCCTTCTCAGGACTATTTTTGCCCACTTGCTCCCAATTCCACACTCATAAATAATAGCAGGGACTGGACGTAACATCTCCATCCAGTCTGTGCCTCCAAGTCCCCATTGCCCAAGGGCTACCCGTGCAGGACAGGGTGTTGGGAAGTGGGACCAGGGCGCCTGCGTCCCCGTGCTGCTCTCGAAGGAGGCCTGTGCACGCTTCCGCTTCTTCACATGGCCACGGTGAGATAAGGTCTGTGGTTTCCTCTGAGCCTGTGAGCGAGGGGGAGAGGTGGCAGAGCTGCAGCCGCTCCCTTGCACCGTGCCGAGCCTCTCCCCGGGATGGATGCTGCTGGCAAGACCCCTGTGGGGACCCTCCCTGGGGAGGAGAGCCCCGAGGTAGGTGGTCTTGACCCTGGGGCGCTGGGGAGTGTGTTTGGGGCGTGATGGCCTTGGGGAGGGGTCAGAGTTGGATGTGTCTGAGGGACCCCGGGGTGCAGAGCTGGGTGCTGAGGCTGTAAAAGGGGAATGAGAGAAATATGGCCGAGTCCGTGTCTCAGCTGGGAGGCTTTGTGAGGGTGGGGATGCAAGGGGGGGGGCACCCATGCGAACACGCACCCAAGGGCTGTGTGGGGGGTTGACATGGCTGCAGCTCTGTGCTGGCACTGAGGGTCCCCTCTTAGCTCGGCTACAGCTTTCCAGCACCTCCCAGCCCCTCTGGGCTCCATGCTGCCAGCAGATCCCCCAAAACCCTTCTGTTGGCCAACCCAACCCAACCCACTTCCTCTGCAGTGGCTGGACAGATGCTGTCCCCGTGTCTGCCACCGTGGAGATGGGACCCACAGCTCTGCCCACCTCTGCCCAGCGCTGCTGGGAGCATGTGGGCATGATCCCCCGTGCTGGACTCCTGGGACAATCTGTCCTGGTGGTGTCCCACCCCCAGGGACTTGTTCTCCATCCTAAGCATCAACATCTTTGCAGCCAAGCTGGCCTTCTGCACTGGTGATGCTGCTGCAGCTAATGGGGTGGGGGGGATGCTGGTGGCTGGGTCTGGACCTGGATTTAAGGAATGCTCCTGGATTTGAGCTGGACTCTTGGCCTGGGGATTAGTGGCAGTAACTGGAGTATCCTGGAGGCTCAGCTCAGCTTTGGTTCAACCCACCCCACACGCACATGGGCGAGCACAAAGCAGATCCCGCAGCAGCCACCCCCCATGGCAGAAGGGAGCAACAGGGAGCTGCTCCCCAAATCAGCAGTGATCCCCCCCTGCCCTCTCGTGCTGCTCCACTGCTGGGCCAGGAGCAGATGCTTGTGCCTTGCTGAGAAGTAACAGCACCAGAGAAATAAAGTCCTTTTTCTGTCCCCTCTGTGCTTGTGACCCTGCCCATGGGGATGCTGAAGGATTTGGGATGGGGCCGTGCCCTGGTGCAGGCAGAACGGTGTTGGGAGCAGCAGAAGGTGGACAATCCCCTGGGCAGGGGCTCTCCTGGTTGTAAGGGGTCTGTTCCCCTTTCACAGGGTGGGGCTGAGCCACTGCAGCCCCCAGCACCCACCAGCAATGACAAGAAGGGAGGTGGAGGCAGGTGGGAGAGAAGCAGCTGGAGGGTTAAACTGGCCTTGGGGTGGAAGAGTTGAGTTCAGTCCAGATGGCTGGGGGATTAGGCCAGCCCTAGATTTGCCATGAGCAAATGTTAATGTTCCACCTGGGGGTGGTGGGTTGTTTGGGGTTTTTTTTAAAGGGATCCTAAGGTCATTTCAGGGCCTGGGCTGACTCACAGGTAGGGCTGGTCTGTCTGTCCTTCTGTCCCCACCAGCCCTGGCTGAGCGGGGTGCTGGGGCTGTGCTCGGTGTGCACCCCTTGCCACACACCCCTTTTATTTTTAAAATTTCCATTATTTTTTGGCCTTGCCCCACTGTACTCCCAGAGGCTCCAGCACTGGGGGCTCTAATGGATGGATGGCACAGGGGCACCGCTCCCCCTCCTGCTGTCTGTGTCACCCAGCTCGTGGCAGTGACAAAGTCACCGTCACCCAGCCAGGCTCCACAGCAGGAACAAGTTGCTCAGCTGTGGTTGTGGCCAAATCCAGATCGTGGTTAGAGAAGCAGATGCAGGATAGGCTCAGTCTTGGTGTCAGGGAGGGAACAGGGGGTGAGGATGGGCTGAGAGCTTGGGTTTGCCAGGAAAAAGGGCATTTTTGGCACAGGTGGTTTGATCTCCCAGCCCAGATGAGTGGGAGGTGACATTTGATGTGGAGGATGACAGGGGCTGCATGGGCAGCAGGACCCCCTGGCCAGCCCTGGGGCTGAGTGCCACTGAGGCTGGGCTGTGCTTCGTTGTGTGGCACCATTTAAATTTAATTCCCTTTTGGAAAGTAAATGCTGTTGCTGATCATCCTTCAAGTGGGGATGGACCTTCAGCTTGACAATGAGCAATGTACCGTTGCAGCAGTGCTCAGTTTTCTTTCCAGCAAGGGGACTCAAATCACAAATCCTGGTGGCTTTTTGGTGTTTCCTTGCCCATAGCTGCCTTGCCCAGCCTGCAGCTCCTCACTGTGCTTTGGCCACTTGCCCTCTCCCTTGGCTGGTTACTCTCCAGCCTGATCCTGCTGGACCTGGCTGTGCCAGCTAGCAGCTCTGTGGGGTGAGAGGCTGGTGAATGGTTTTTAAAGCCTCCTATGGCTCACCCCAAATTGTTGTTGCTGTCCCTGTCACCACCTCCTTGATTAATGGGGCTCAGCAGTGAAGACCCTGTGCTGTCTTGCTGGTGGGTGATGGAGGAAGTGGTCCTTTGGCCGTGGGGTATCATGGCATCCTTTGGAGCATCCCACCCTGATGGGCTACAGGTGATGCCACCCCTGCCCAGCCCTGCCCAGCTGCAGGTTCCTCCTAAACCCACCCTCTACCATGAGACCTGACGGGAAACCTCTCTGCTTCTCTCTTTCTCCAGATGGATTTGTCCCACCGGTTCTCCAAGAGAGAGGTATGAGTGTAGCCCTGCCACGGTCTCCCTTGGTGGCACTGGAGGGGGTGGCAGGGCTGCTGGGGCTCAGGGATGTGGCTCAGCTTCTGAAGATGCTCCCCAGGGATGGCTGGTGATGGCTGGGCCGGGCTGGGTGCTGGGAGGCGGGTGGCAGGGAACCTGGGGGGGCTGGTGAGGAGGGACACCCTGCTAATCTTGGAGATGCATGGAGCAAATCCCCACTGACCTGTCCTCATGTGAGGTGTTGGTGCTCCCCCTCCCACAGCTGGCCCTGCTCTATGAGGAGGTCCTCTACACCATCCGGCACCGCCTGGGCAAGCCTGAGCACCACCACGTCGCGGACTCACAAGAGCTCTACACCTATGTGCAAAAGGTGGGTTCCCACCTCCAAAAATGGGTCCCCAGACCCTCTCCCCTGACATGTCCAACCTCCCAGCTAAAGGAGATGGGGAGCACTTGGAGGGAGCTTTTAGCGAGCACCTTAAGAGATGTAGCAGCAGCATCCAGCTGGGACAGCTTGTGGCTGGGAGAACTATTAGTCTTCGGGAGAAATATTTATCTTAGGCTTGGGATGATGGGAAGAATGTTCTCCCTTGAGAGCTTTCAGCTGCTCCCCAGCCCTTCTGCTGGGCTTTTTGCTCTTCTCTTCCCTTGAGCTGCAGCTGGTTCCCAGGGAGCGG
>NW_010293683.1:20124-23624 GCF_000700745.2 Antrostomus carolinensis
CTAATGGGGCAACATCCCTCACCCGCCCTGGTATCTGCAACAGGCTTTTGGCATGGATGCGGAGGAGCACAGCGTCATCATGCAGCAGGTCAAGGAACTGGAGGTATGCAGCAAGACCGTGTCTCTCCAGTATGCTTCAGCCACATCAGGGTGGTGCTGGGGGGCTTCTGTGCCTCCTGACCCCCATGTTTGGGCTTTGGGGTGTGGGATGCCCTGGGTTGTGCTGGGGGAGTCACCCAGGAGCTGAGTGGCAGCTGATGGTGTGGTTCTGCTCAAGCCCCATCCTTCCTTGCAGGGTTGGTGACCCCTGCCACATTAATAATGATGTTTTTTTCATTCTTCTAGAACCCAATTTTCTGCCTCAAAGCAACTGTGAAGGAAGCCAAAGGGATTTTGGGTAAAGATGTCAGCGGTAAGTGGAGATGGGTGGGTGTCCCGTGGGAAAAGGGACAACCTCTACTCCCAACGGGGACTTCCACTCCTCCACCTCACAGGGTTCAGCGACCCATACTGCCTGCTGGGCATCGAGGCCAAGAGCCAGGAACCAACCCACTCCAACCACAAGAAGCGGATGAAGGCTGTGGTCAAAGACCTCATCCCTGAAGACCAGATCCATCGCACACAAGTCATAAGCCAGACCCTCAGCCCAGTGTGGGACGAGACATTTATCCTGTAATCTGCCACCCCTTGGTTTTCCTCATTGGGGGCTGGAGAGGGTGTCCAGGGCTCTTGGGGGTGGATCACCACTCACCCCAAACAGGAGCTGGGACTCTTCTGGGGTGATGCCCACTGCAGCTTGCCAGGCTTCTGGACTGACAAATGCAGCAGGTCCAGGGAGGTGAAAGACAAAATTACGGCAAAAATCCCTCCCTCAGGGCTCTCCCACCACCTCCCCAGGCTGTGCGGGGTGGTTTGAGGTCTCCCCCAGGCAGGAACCACCTTCCCATAATCCCCAGCTCTCCTGCCTGCTTGCTACTGGTCCCTCAGAATAACAGCATCCCACTGGTGCCTTGCAGGGAGTTTGAAGACGTGGAGACGGCCAGCTTCCACCTGGACATGTGGTGAGTGGCAACACCCCCCTGCCCTTGAGTGGGATCCTGTCTCCTGAGAGGGTCCTTGGGGTGGTCCTTCAACCTGCACCCTTTAAAAAGCCCCAGAAACCAGCTGGGGACTCCTTTTCGTGTCACATTCTGCTGACCCAGAGCCTGAAGATGTCCTGAAGTGTGTCTACCTGAAGGTGTCCCTGCTGATGGCAGGGGGGTTGGAACTGGATGATCTTTAAGGTCCGTTCCAACCCCAAACCATTCCATGATTCTATGATTTTATTTATGGAAAGAGTCCTGCAGATTTTGGCTGGACAGTTGATTTTGGGGGTGACCTCCATCCCAACATATTTCCCCCCCTCCACAGCACCTTCCCTTCTCTGCCATTATTGTAACTCCCTGAACTGTTTTGCCATCACCTGAATTTCCTCTTTCCCCCCGTGGTGGGTTTCACTGATTGCTTTTGCAGGGACTCGGACGTGGTGGAGTCGGTGCGGCACAAGCTGGGGGAGCTGACAGATCTCCACGGCCTCAAACGGTTGGTGCTGGTGTGGCCCTAATGGCTGGCGAGGAAAGAGGGTTTAGAAAATGTTTATTTGCCTTTTGGACTTTAAAAATTTAAAAATGGCCTTTGGAAGGAGTGAAGGAGGGTGGTAGGTGCGCGTCACCCTTCTTCACCCTGACCAGGGCTGGGTGACGGTGGCAGGATTTACCCCTCCTCCATTCTTGGCTTGCAGGATCTTTAAAGACGCTCGCAAGGACAAAGGGCAGGATGATTTCCTGGGGAACGTGGTCCTTCGCCTGAAGGTGAGCGCCGAGGTGCATCCTCTCCTCCAGGTGACTCCCCAGGTGGCAGTTAAACCTCACGGGGTCCAGGCAGGATCCCAGCCCCGTGACAGCACTGAGCTCACCCAGGATGCTGGCTCAGAACCACAAACTGCTGCCAGGTCCCTCAGCTCGGTGGCAGGTTCTCCAGCCCCTCCAGCTCACTCGCTCAGTAGTGACACAGCTGTTATTTTCCAGCCCACACCAGCATTATCTGACACAGCACCTTTCTGCCCCATGAGCACAGTGGGACCCAGTCCCTGAGCAGGATCCTTCCCCCAGGAACGCTGCCTGGGGGGCTTCACTCTTGTCTCTGTGCACGCAGGACCTGCACTGCTGGGATGACCAGTGGTACCAGCTGGAGCCGCGGACAGAGACGTACCCCAACCGGGGACAGTGTCACCTGCAGTTCCTGCTTACTCACAAGAAGGTAGGAAGGGGTGGGGATGGGGATCCCTTTCCATTGTCTTGGCAGGATGGGGGAGCTGCCTGTCCTTGGGACCCATCTTGGGCTCACAGATCCCTGCAGCAGGACCAGAGGTGCCAGCAGCAGGGTTATCATGGGCTGCTTGACCCTCCCCTGAGCCCCATGGCAGTGTGGGGTCCTCACTCCTGATGCACCTGCACTCCTTGGCTTGGCTTCAAACAGGTCTCTCTGGCCCCATGCTTTTGGGGTTCCTGTGTCCACTCTGTGTCCTCGTGTGTCCAGGCAAGCTATGATTGTTATGAGGGAAGGTTTAGATGAGATATTAAGAAGAAATTCTTCACTGTGAGGGTGGTCAGACACTGGAACAGGTTGCCCAGAGAAGCTGTGGCTGCTCCTCCCTGGAAGTGTTGAAGGCCGGGTTGGATGAGGCTTTGAGCAACCTGGTCTAGTGGAAGGTGTCCCTGCTGATGGCAGGGGGGTTGGAACTGGAGGTCCCTTCCAACCCAAACCAGTCTGGGATTCTATGATTATTTACATGTACTTTCTATGCCTTGTATCTTTTCAGAGGACCACCATGATCAGCCGGACACAGCCGAGCTACACCGTCCATCGCCACCTCCTGCAGCAGCTGGTGTCCTACGAGATCCTCCAGCACCAGGTACCGAGGAGGAGAAGCAGCTCTCCAGCAACTGGGCTGGGATGAGGCTTCCTTTGGAGCCCACCACGCCTGGCACATTGATGCAGTGGGATGGGGAGGAGGGTTGTGGTGATGCCTGGTATCCTTACAGAGCACCCATTCATCCTGTGGTCCTGCAAACACACTCCACCCTGGTGCTTGTCCCTCTCCTCACTCATCCCAACTGGCTCCAGGACACCTCACCCTCCTTTTGCATCCTTGCAGGCTGGCAGCATTGCCTGGGACGGGGAGCTGAGCAGGCACGCCAGCACCGTGCTCTACCTGCACGCCACGCAGAAGGATCTCTCCATCTTCCACCAGGTCATGGCGTGAGTATTCCACGCCTGGGGATCCATCACGGGGCATCAAGGAAGGGTCCAAGGGCCCCAACACCTTCCCTGGGGCCTCTCACTGCAGCTGCTGTCTCCTACAAGCTCAGCATGGCTGGTATTGCTGCTCTGCCCCGAGCAGCACTAGGAGATCTGGGTCCTGCCCCTGCAAGCCCAGCCCCAGCCGTGGGTGGGGGAGC
>NW_010293683.1:23665-23982 GCF_000700745.2 Antrostomus carolinensis
TCCCTCCTCCCCAGGCAGTGGCTGGCATACAGCAAGCTCTACCAGAGCCTTGAGTTCAACAGCAACTGCCTCCTCCACCAGATCACCAGCATCGAGTACCAGTGGGTGCAGGAGCGTCTGAGGCCAGAGCAGGTGAGGGGGCTCTGGCGCCATGCGGGGGGCAGAGAGTGAGGGAATGTGTCCCCAACCCTGAGCCTCTTCTCCCTCCTGGGGCCATTTCTCTCCCTGTGTTCCAGGGAGGGCAGGGGGTTGTGGGGTACAGGGGTGCCAGGGTGGCTGGAGGACATTTCTGATCAGAACTTCCTTGTTGTGGCTGG
>NW_010293683.1:24319-27521 GCF_000700745.2 Antrostomus carolinensis
GGTTGGACTGGATGATCTCCTGAGGTCCCTTCCAACCCCACCAGTCTGTGATGCTGTGATTCTGTGACAGCCCATGGGTCAGGGATCCCCTTCGCCCTTACTCTTTACACCAACATCTCCCTCCTCCATTGCCGCTATCAAGTCAATTACAAACTCCTGCAGAACTTCCACAGGACCCAGTTCCTGCTCTTCCCTGCTGGTTTTCCCAGGACATCCCAGCACCTTGCTGAGACAGACGTGGAATTTTTCACGCAATGAGGCTTAATCACAAAGCTCAGTTCAGTCCCTGCAGGGAGAAGTTACCCAAGGCAGCCGGGTTTTCCCATCCCTGGAGCTGGTTAGAAAGGAGCAGGAGCCACAGATTCCCTCCACCATGGTCCTGCTGGCATCTCTAGCTGCTGCCAAGGACGACAGCGCGTGTTTCCTTCCTTCTCCCCAGAAAGCAGAGCTGGCCGAGTCCTTCCAGTCCTTGCTGACTTATGGGCTCTCCCTGATCCGGAGGTACCGCATCATTTTCCCCCTCTCTGTCCCAAGGTCCACGGAGAGGCTCCAGTCCTTGCTCCGGTGAGTTGAGCACCAGTGCCAGCTGTGCATGGGGTCAATATGGCTTGGCCACCTTGTCCATGATGGACAAAAAAAAAAAAGCTTGAGCACAAAAATTTGTGTGAGCCCTTTCTGCCCCCTTCTAGGCTGCTGTGACACTTGTCCTGTCCTGTCCCTTGTCCTGGGCTCCCCGTGAGGGATGTTGTTGGGAGGTGACGGTCTGTTTGGGTAGGGTCTCTGGGAGGAGAAGGGGTTGTTTCTGATGGGCTGGTGCTGGGTCTCACTCAGGGTTCTCACTTTGCAGAGTCTTGGTCCAGATGTGTAAAATGAAAGCTTTCCACGAGCTGTGCACGCTCAGCCCCGACCTCCCCCAGATGGTCTCCACAGCACTGAAGGTAGTTGGATCAAGGGTCTCACCCTCCCCAACCCCAGAGAGGTGGGACTCTGTGGCTCTCCCGTCCCATCTGTCCCCTGCTCAACGTCCACACCTCAGCAAAGCCACATGGACCACCATGGTGGGGGAAAACACCTGCCTCTCTTCAACCTGGTGGTCCCAGGCTGTGGTTCCCACCACATGGAGCTGACCACACCAAGGGATCAGGGAGAATGAAGGGGGAGACAGAACTGGCTTTGCTCCTCCTGCTTCCCTGCCATCACACCAGGACTCCTCTCTTGCAGTCAGGCACGACAGAGTGGTTTCACATGAAGAAACAGCACCTCAAGCCCATGGTGAAGGTCAGTTCCCATCTCTGACTCTCTGACATTAGAAGAAGCAATTTTCTGGGCTTGAGGTGGGTGGCCCAAGGAATTGGGAAGGCAAGACCGAGACAAAGCTTCTCCAGTTTTTTGATACAGTCAAAATATTCGGGTTTCCAGCTTAAAACACCATGAGACACGTTACCTGCAGCTGCCAAGGTGCATCAAAGCTTAAGGCCTTGGTGCAAAGCTCAGGAGAACAACCCAGCCACACAAGCACAGGGTGACACTGGATGTTACTGACAACTTCTTGGTGTTCCCAATGTGGATCTAATGATAGATTGCTACCCCACGAGAACAAACCATAGAAATAGATCAGATCAGAAGAGAGCCCAGGTTATCTCAAAGTCACAGAGCATCCAAAACAACCTGTTACTTCCTTTGCAGAGCATGGAGGAGAATGGTAAAGCCTTGTCCAGACTGCTTGTGGAGGTGATAGGAGATCTCCAGCAGTGCCAGAAAATCTGGAATAAATTCTTCATCAAGTAGGTTTTGGAGCTTTGATCCCTCCTCATCTGCCTTCCCTGGGGCCAAGAGCAACAGGGCACTTTGATGCCTTGTTCTTTGTCTCCTGGGCTCCCCAATAGCACCTGTGGTCCCATCTCTGCCTGATAGAGCTGGGCTGTCCTCACCCTTATGATGAGGACATGGCCTGGGAGGGTTTGCTGGGCTGGGTTTGCTGGGTTGGGGCTGGCAGGCTCCTGACTCCCTGTTTCTCTCTTGCAGCACCTTGAAGTTGAATCTCTTCTCCATCGCCTACCTGGAGCTGGACAGCCTGGTGAGCAAGCCTGGGCTGCTGCTCACTTGTGGGACTAAGGTCTAAAGGCAGACTCAGATTTTTGACCACCCCTCATGTGTCAACTGGTTGTTGCAAGCCTGGAAAGGGAGCAAGGCAGGGAAACTCTCTGTCTTTCCCTGCGTGCCCGTGAAGTGACTGTCATCTCTTTACTTGACTCAGTGGATCTCCTGAAATGCCACCCAAAAGGAAGAGGAGTCCCCTGAGCTGACCCTCACCCCATGGCTACAGAGGAGCCCTCCCAAGCCTTCCCAGCCAGACCCTCACTAACAGCTGTCCCCTCCCTGTCCCTTGGTCACTGCCAGGTTGCGGAGCACGTCCAGGAGCAGCTGCATGAGGTTGACAGCAGCATGTCCAAGCCCACGGCCGAGAGCCTTTTCCAGCTCTACATGAACCTGCAGGAGCTCTATCGGATGAAGGACTTCCTCGCAATGAGGTACTGACCTGGAGAGAGGGGAGATGCCAAAGGGAGGAACGAGCAGTTAATTCAGAGGAACTCCGAATCCTTCCCATTCATTCCATCACTAATTACACCCAAGGGTGGGCAGACCAGGCTGTTGGTGTCTGGTGTTGATGTTGAGCACCACCAGAAGGGTTTGAGGCTTGCCTCGGAGTGGGGTTGATAGAGATCTCAACTTCCAGACAAGTGGAGGTTTCTCCTTCACACATTGCTCTGTGCTGCCTCTGCCTTGGGGCAGGTTCTTGTATGTGAAAGCAAGGAGGGGTGATGTCCCTGTGCCATCACTGTGCAGTTGGAGAAGCTGGTGCCTTCATCCACAGGGATGGACCTCTGGCTCTGAGCAGTTTCCATCAGTGGTTCAAGGAAGCTGTGCCCCAGTGGCTGCAGAAGGCCTACACCATCGCGCTGGAGAGGGCACAGAGAGCTGTCCAGATGGACCAGGTAACCCAAGGAGGAGAACATCTCCTTCCATCCTTTGGGGACATTCCAGGTCCCTCCATGCCTTACCACTGTGCCTGGCTCACAGCATTGAGACCACCACGCAGGTCCCTCTTGCAGCCCAGGAGTGGGCTGATTTCTCTCCCAGATGCATAACAAAGGATGTGGTCTCCTGGACCACTTGATCCCAACCTGGCCCCACACCCCAT
>NW_010293684.1:0-1414 GCF_000700745.2 Antrostomus carolinensis
AAGTGATAGGACAAGAGGCAACGGCCTTAAGCTGTTGCGAGGGCGGTTTAGGTTGGATATTAGGAAAAAATTTTTCACTGAAAGGGTTGTCAAGTATTGGAACAGGCTTCCCAGGGAAGTGGTGGAGTCACCATCCCTGGAGGTATTTAAAGTTTGTGTAGATGTGGTACTTGGGGACATGCTTTAGTGGTGACCTTGGCAATGCTAGGTTTGCGGTTGGACTAGATGATGTAATTTTCTTTTCCAACCAAACTATTCTATGATTCTATGATTCTATGATCTCCAGAAGTCTCTTCCAACCCCTACCATTCTGTGATTCTGTGATTCTGTATCAAAACCAAAAAACTTCCCCAGGACTGACATTGTTTAGAGGAGGGGAGATGGGATTTCATGCACACTCTCTACTCTTCCTCTTGAAGTCATTTTATTGTGTAGCAGAAAATTCAAAAGTCACTGAACAGGCACCTCCACAGAGGTACATAATTCTTTAACCTGCACAGAGTAGTTTTAGGCAGAGCTCACTCCTTGACTTTGTGGTCAACACCCTTTCAATTCAACTGACAGGTAGGAGATCTGACACTTGAAAGACTGGAAGAAATTAAATCCTGGTCTCCTATTTTGCCCTCTATAGCTTTACTTGTATTAAATAGACAGCAACATTTCCATCACTAGTATGTTTTAGAAGTATGATTTTGTAAAGAGGAGATGTAGGCACCTACTTACAGGTTGTGGTCTGTGAATGCAAAGTAAGACATGTCTTGATCTTTGTGTTTGCTGTAAAGTAGCTGAAAGTGCCTGAACGGTGAGTATGGTGAAAATGTAGATTTGAATCCTGTCTTGGGGCATCGGACTTCCTTCCCTATGCTGTGTATGTAAAGCCTACAACATATGTTCTGGTTTCCACTCCAATTGTCAGCCACACTGTAGGCTAGAACTACTTAGGTTTCATTATCCTTGATAAGAATTAATAATGAAAATTTGAGTTCCTTTCTACCTTAACCAACAGCCCAGCATTTATTTCATTTAGTGATATAATTTTACTGTTTCTAGGTCCATTTATCTTTCTAGAGCCCTATATTTCTCACTTAACCTTAATTATATTTGAGCTCTTTTGTAGACTAGGATTTCAAATCATTTACAATGGTGAGAAGGTTATATTCTACTGTATCTATGGTTTCTGTCATTCCTCTTTTTCATGGATGTACTCCTTTTCCTTGTCCATTAAGCAAACACCAAAGTGCATTCTTGGTAGAGTGTGAGGTCTTTAGAGCCCTGCCAAAGCAGAGGAAACCCTAGGGAAATCCAGAAAGCAGGAAGGACTAGGCAGAGAGTGCTCTGGGTTTGAATATCCAGGGGAAGCTCTGTCTCTGAAGTGATGGTGGCAGTAGAAGGTGGCAACAGCGTAGAAGTGTCA
>NW_010293684.1:1440-31297 GCF_000700745.2 Antrostomus carolinensis
CATGGATGAAGGGAGTTCGGGTGAGGGACAATGGGTAAGAGGGCAAGTGAGATAGACAGGAGAAACTAGGACTTTGAGTTGCTGGGAATTTGGGGGTTAGTCTGGAAGGATGAGAAAGGGTATACGAGAAGTTTGAGTGGGAGGGATTTTTCTGCAGAAGAGTGGAGGGAGGGTTAGGTGAAGTCAGGGCATAGTTGACACTTAAGAGAGCAAAATGTAACATCTGGGAATTGTGCCAGAGGATGAAATTTCCCCTCAGGAAAAGGACATCAGATGTATTGGGAGTTAGTGGAGGCCTCTGAGGAAATATGGTGACTAGAAGCTCAATGTTTTGGAGGAAAAGAGGCTCTGAGATCAGACTGACTGGGACTAGAGGAATGGAGGCCGTCTCTTACCTTCCTCTCCTTACTGCTTCCACCTCCAGGGTCCTCAGAATTCCTGCATGGGAGCAGTCATGCATGCAAAGGACAACAACATTTTCCTCCATCCTACATCAGTCTTTGATTGTGAAAGGACAAGGCTCCTGCTGAGCTGATCCAGTATTTGCGATACTTTCACTTTCAGCTGGGATTGCTGTAGACGACCTCCAGAGCTCCTTTCCCACAGAGTTTCCCATGGTCCTTAGTTCTAGGAATCTAGAAAGCTTTTAGTCATAGAGGCATCCTTACATTTAACACTTTGTGCTATACCAGCGTCATTCAATTTCCCTTTATTTTTGCTCAAAATGAAAGTTATTAGCATTATCCCATAATGTTGATGTTCCCATAGGCTTGCAACAGTGTATTCTGAGTTCACATTTCTGCAACAGAAAACAATGCAATTTAGAGAATACAAAGAAGACCACCCAAGGGATTTATGTGTCTCTTGCTGAATTCATCTTGCAATTGAGATGTCCTTCAATCTCCTGATTTTGTTCCTCAAAATCATCACTTCTGCTTGACCAGCCTGTAGACCAAAGGTCAAGTTGACTTGGCTTCTTTCCAGAGCCTGTTAAAGGCCATTTCTGAAGTCATAAATGTAGTTTGCTGAAGAATAAAGGCACACCTTTTCCTGTGTGAATTGGTAATATAGCTCTTTTGCAGCACTCACAGCTGAAGTTGGTGGGAAGATTCAGACCAAATATGTTTTCCTTTCTAATGGCATAGAAGATTTTATGGAATTTGAAAGATTTTTCTTATGTTTCCTACCAAAAATATCTTCTCCAAACCAATGAAAAAGTAGGAAAAATTACAGTATTTCATTGATTTGTTTTGAAAACCAGGAGATATGACTAGGTCCCTCCAGCTTTATCTGCACTACTGGGGCACTGGCATTATGGCCTGGCCACTATGGTTCTCTCTGCTCTTGTGGAGCTACTAAGTGTCCTGACACTCTGAGAAAGTGCCATCTTCCTCCTGCGACTTTAGAAGGAGTCTGAGGTGACTAACCCACTAATTTACATGCTTCACATAGGTGATTAATATTAGGTCAGATGAATTGTGGCTGCAGTGTATCATTGAAACATCTTACCTTATTTTCCAGATCAAAGTATCTCGTGTTTTTGTTCTGATGAAACAGTTTGGTACTTAACAAGAGAAGCATGTAAACATTCAACATACTAATTAGAGAAGCCAGCAGCTTACTGTTTCTTTCCATTATTCTGCAATCCTATTTCAACTAATATATTATGGCATGTGTTTTATTATGAATTTCCACAATCGAGACATAACATTAAGTAAATATCTGTAAGTGTAGCTGTAAAAATGATATTACAAAAAATTAGAAATTTTGGGTTGGATTGAAATCAGAATTCCCCTCCAAGTTAATTTTTAAAATAAAAATGTAAACCTTTTTGTTCTGTGGGAATTTTTAAAATGTTTGGTTTAATAGTGACTCAGCACCAAAAAAATTCTGAAATTATATTGAACATGAATGGTGTTCAGAGTTTTAACTAGCTTTTCTGTCCCAGCAACAAGAGACCCATTCAGCTACCAATTTTTACCTTTAATACTAAGGAAAAGTAACGAGAAATTCCAGTGGTCTTTGTTGGTAGTGGGTCAATGGACTGCATTACCACTAAACTACTGGATACTGCCCAAATCATTTGGCTTTAAGATGTAAAGTAAGCTAAGTGTTTAAAGGTAAGATGAAAACTTTTCTTTGGAAAAGTTCTAGATCAACATATTCTAAATGGGCAATGAAGTATGGATACGTACCAGAGCATTTTCTAGCAATACTCAGAAAGTTATTCAACCTTAAAAAAAAATCAAAACCAAAAAACTTACATTGGTTTGAGTAGAATATGAGCTGAAGAACATACATGAAAAAATCCATTTACAATATTGTTTGACTATGTAGTGTGCAACTAAAAATGTTATGATTGTTTGCAGAGTATCTCCTACTAAACTAAGCAACAGCATGCTGTGACTTGATTGACCTATGCATCAGTGTATGCCTATCTATTTGAGTTATTTCACAGTTTGGGAATGTTCTCACATAATCCTATACATATGTTTACTGCATTTGTTTCTTTGAGCTAACTTGCCCTTCTTTTGAATAGCACACATAATCTTCAATATTCAGCTGGGAAAATACTTTATAAACAGTGATTCTCAACAAAAAAGCAGCTTTGCTGTTTGTCAATGGCAGGGGATTGGTACTGATACACTGGTATTGAATTTCTTGTAAAGGTCTACTTTAGCTAAGTAGCAAGAAATCTCTAATGTAATGTTAAGAGGAGATGTGGTTCTATTACAGGTAGTACATTCAAGTCAGCAGTGGACTGTGCTCAAGACTACTTAATCATGGTGGTTTGTAAGTTGAGAAATGTTACGGCCACATGCAGAGGAGGTGGCTTGGCATTTGACAGGAGTCTCCATCCTGCAACTGTCAAATCCACAATCACAATCCATCATGCAGAATAATGGCTTCCTCCTTCTTGTTCACTCCAGTCTAAGCATTATTTTACATCTTGAATGCATCCAGTCTTTCACATATGTTTTATTTTATTGTACATAATCAGATGCATATTATGGCACCATTAGAAAGTAAATATTTACTTGTATTCATTAACAGAAATACTACCTGTATTGGCATATGATACTTGAAAGTAACCAGTTATTTTACATGTTATGGTATATGTAGCGGTGTGACAACAGATGATGACTGTTAATTTTTCGACAATGGTCGCTGCTGGGGTGAATGAGTACAGGGCGATGAGATAATCCTTACTCCTACTCACTTGTCTGTGGTAGAAAAGGGATGGAAATAAGGAAAAAAATAGAATTCCATTTCAGTATTCATCAGTAAGTATTCAGGATATTCCTGAGAAAGTCTACAGGAAATACCAATTTTTAGCACCTCTGGAAAAATTTCACCTGAATGTCTAAAAGTGCTTTAAGCGTAGTAAACTTCCACTAGCAAATATATTAATTTTTTTATTATTTTTTTTTTTAACCTCTAATAACATTAAGTAACACTTAGTATTGCCTTGCAGGAACTGTCTTAAAAAGAAACCCTTGATATACTCCAGATTCTTAGTCAAATGAAAGCTTAGAAAGACAAACGTCTTTATCAGCAGTCTCCAGGGAGTTTATTTTATGCTGAGTTAGAATGCAGTGACTGGAAGTAAATAATTTTCCAGTGCTAAGATACTTTCTTTTGCTTTTCAGTGCTAAGACACCTTTTTTTTTTTTTTTCTTGATGCTTTTGAGGTTGAAAGAAGGATTCCTCCGAGCTGTTTGCAAATTAGGGTCTGAAGGACAACTAGGAAACAAATGTGTTTACTGAGGAAGATTAAGTCAGTGAATGAGCAGGGGAACAGGAAGGATCATAAACCAGAGAGACTAGTTCAAACCAATTTTCACAGAACTCCTCCCTTTAGTAACATTACTGTAAGTTACAAATATTACATCATCAGAACAAATGATTATCTGCTAATCCATGATTCAGAAGGCCAACCATTTTTAAACAGCACCCTTTGGAAACTGATTAACCCTTTGTGCTCCATTTACTTCATCACCAAATGTAAAGATGCAAATAAGCTATGAATGAAGTGTGCAGAAAGGACAGTGACTATGAAATCAGTAGAATACATATACTCACCTTTATACAGAGAACTGGCAAAAGGTGGCAGCTAATCAAATCTGGCACAAGAAGCCATTACTAGAGTCATAGAACAAGTACAGTGCAAAAGTCTTGCCATAGCCCTGTTTAGTTAATGTATTACATCGCTGACAATTCATCTCCTGGAAACTGTGCTGAACTTCTCATGAAGAATGTTAATTACAATACTTCTTTGATGTACATCTGTAATTTAGGAATAGACTTGGGCAACCACAGTCGTATCGTATAAAGACACTGATATCCATGTCTACCCAGACCTCTAATTTTTTTGTATCCCAATTAATACTTTTGTTAGAGGACAAAAATACCTCTGGAGATTAATGGATGTATTCAGTGTACAAAGGTGTCCCAGGAACCACAAGCAGAACATGCTATCAAAGTCAGAAGACAGGAGAAGAAACTGTTAGAGGATATGTCTTTATTAGTGTTTTAGTTTGAGTTGGGAGTGCTACTTTGAGGGAAATCTCCTGACTGCTCCTACCTAGTATAGAATCACGGAGTCATAGAATTATAAAATGGTTTGGGTTGGAAGGGACCTTTAAGGGTCATCTAGTCCAACTCTCCTGCAGTGAGCAGGGACATCTTCAACTAGATCAGGTTGCTTAGAGCCCAGACCAACCTCACCTTGAATGTTTCCACGGATGGGGCATCTACCACCTCTCTGGGCAAGCTGTTCCAGTGTTTCATCATGCTCATGGTAAAACATTTCTTCCTTATATCTAGTCTGAATCTGTCCTCTTTTAGTTTAAAACCATTACCTTTTATTCTGTCACTACAGAAACTAAAAAGTTTGTCCCCATCTTTCTTGTAGCCCCCCTTTAAGTATTGAAAGACCACAGTAAGGTCTCCCCAGAGTCTTCTGTTCTCCAGGCTGAACAACCCCAGCTCTCTCAGCCTTTCTTCATGTTCCATCCCTCTGATCATTTTTGTGGCCCTCCTCTGAACACACTCCAACAGGTCCATGGCTTCCCTGTGCTGAGGACTCCAGAGCTGGACACAGTATTGCAGGTGAGGTGTCACCAGAGTGGAGTACAGGGACAAAATCACTTCCCTCAACCTGCTAGCCAGTGAAGCTTTGATTTGCATCGTGGAGCTTCTCAAAGCATACAAGCTGGATTCCTTTTGGATGAAACCAACTAGAAAAGGTGCTCCAGAAGACTGCCTAACACCCTCAAATTGCTTATGGAAAACCAGTCAGCAGGACCAAACTAGAACTAGTCTGACGTCAAACCCCTGAAATGTGTGCAGTGTACACATGATACCTCAGCACCTATTCCCACTGATCTGTATTTGCTAACACAGATGTGGCCTTAGATACCTCAGCTTTTGAAAGGTTCACTGCAGAGCTCTGAGAGGAGTCAATAAATGGTCCAGAACCACCTCATCACAACCTGTAGCTATTCCATTGTCTGCAATATGAGTAGGACAGTGTCCTTTAAAATTTTATTTGCTCTCTTAGAAAGATGTTTCCCTGAGAACCTTTATGAATGTCCATTTATTTTGTTCACTTGTGAGGGAGTATTCTCCTATGCACCATTGAACATAATTAGGCTACAAATAGTGCTGAATGTGATTTTCTTCACAGCACCTAATTTACTTTTTTTGTTGTTGTTTATTTGTTTATTTTATTCTTGCTGCGGTTAAAAATTAAAAACACAGTAAGAGTACTGAGGGATCCTGAAAAATGTTTCCTTTTTGAGAAAGTTCCTACGGACACTTGAGCATTAGTTGATTTCCTTGGGGCAGAGTTAGCACCATGTGTGCAGATGATTTGTGTTTTCTTGGTTGTTTTATTATACCAGATTGTAATGGATGACATTGATGTAAATGGCTGCACATAAGACATAAATTACTTTCATTTTCTGTCTACAGGGGTTCTTCAGTCTATGTGAAAGGATTTTAAGTATCATTGCAAGGATCTCATGAGAAGGATGTATGAATACATAATAGTCCTAAGTAAGTCAGGATAGGTTAGTCAGAGAAGCATGCAGGATTCATCTCAGCCTAATTTATGGTGTCTGCAGTGTAGATATCTGCACCTCAATTAGGTGTTAAGCTCCTATTAAAGTTAATGGAGTGTTTGAAGGTTACCTAAGTACAGTCTTCTAGTGCCATTTGAGATGCCATCAAGAACATGAGATATCTTCATAAAGCCTGCAGATAAGACACAAGACCTAGGGGTGACCCATGCTCTTCTGGAGCAGCCTAAGGGTGACAATGCACACATCAATAAGACATTTATGTTTAGGAAACTGAATTGGATCTGAGCTTTCCCTTGACTCTGATGGGAACTTGGACAAGCTCGGATATAGACACCTGTGTTGCATAACTTGAATTCAGGCGAGCTGAATTCTACCCAGTATCTCATAATGAATGCAATGGAAGTGGTAAACAAGTGCTGGCAGTTTGAAGAATAGACCTATTCACAGAGAAGAAAGGACAGAGGTAGGTTGTGGTACTGTTAATGAACAGGAATGGCATATTTACGTGTGCTGGAAATAGAACTGTGCAAATAATGGATTTTGGGGTTTGGTGGTTGAACTGAAAGTTATACAATACATTCCTTTCAGTTAACCTGAAATAGATCTTTTTTGTGTGTGTTTTTGTCAACTAATATAAGGAATATGTGTCTCAGCTGGTTTGTTAATGACCAGGAACTAGATTTCTATGTAGCCTGTAGCCATGGGTTAAGCATGGTAGCTATATTCCTGTAGCTGTGAAATAAAAAGTTTAGAAAGGAGGCTGGGCAGGAACCACCGGATCATGAACTGAAAATTACCATGCAGCTATATGACAGGAAATAATAAACAATCTTATTACACACCACGACTGGAAAGCTTATCTGCTATATTACATATTTTATGGGTTCTACTCTGCAACTTTTACTCTGGATTGCATTCAGTTGAAATGCCACAATACTTATGCCCCCATGTAAGTGAGCAAAAGTGATTCATCATGTAAAAAGATTGTGAAACTGGGCAGTATCTCTTATGTATCTATGTGTTCACCCGTCTCCAAAATAATAATCCAAACCCCAACATTTGAAGAGTATATGAGGCAGATTCTTATGCTCTGACATCAGATTTAGACCTGAAAGTTTGTCTGGTTCAATAAAATTGTTAAACTGGTAGAATATGTCAGTCTAAACATGCTATCATAGTTTTGGAAGTACTGAAACTGCTGCAGATTATGCCCATTCAGGATCGAGAATAAGCTATAAGAGCATTAAAACTTATATGCCAATATAACTATGTTTGCACCATAGCATATAACTGTGCTCATAAAGCTGCTGGGTTTTACTTACCCTAAGTCAAATGGGAATGCTCACATGAATAAAATGAACAGATTTTGAGTCCTGATTAACACAAACAATCTATATGGAAAAAAAAAAAAAAGTAAAAATACCTGTGATGCTAAGTTCATACCCATGAGCAATTTAAACTTACAAATATTTAGGAATATTTAGTTTGAATTTTTCAAAGAAGAGGCATGTTGATACTTCATATTATCACATAGAAAGTTGTGCAGTTGGCAGAAAAAGTTGCTTTTCCTTAAAAAAAAAAGTTATATTAATATTTACTTGATTGCCTGATAAAACTAATACTACAAAAGAATATTGCAAAACCTCAGAGGCTTGGCATGCTTTCTATGTGGGTGGAAAAATGTTGTGCCAAAGCCAAGCTGGAATGAATCATGAAACTGTAGCATAAAAAATATACTAGAAGATCTATATTTTTTTAAAAAAGATGAGAGCTAGAATAATAAAGCTATGGGCCTTATAATTATATGCAACATAAACACGTTGCTGGAATAATATTGAATAGCCCATTATGCAGGACAGGCTTTGATTACAAGGACAGTATTAGAGTTTTGGTCTTCATTCACAAGTTTAGGCTCTGAAGTGAGGTGTTGAAGTTAAGAGTCCCATCACTCAAGATGTTCTCCAGGACAAC
This sequence comes from Antrostomus carolinensis, assembly GCF_000700745.2. Lineage (NCBI taxonomy): Eukaryota > Metazoa > Chordata > Aves > Caprimulgiformes > Caprimulgidae > Antrostomus > Antrostomus carolinensis. The sequence continues at coordinate 9,498 of NW_010293684.1, forward strand.
TCAACAGGGACAAGATTTCCTCTACCCTATGAGTTCTAAGGGACATACTAAGGGGCATATTACGGGATATAACTTAATTTATTTCACTGCATCTTCTATGTTAATGGCAAATGTCAAAATAATGCCCCTTGGGTTAATCCAGCAGAGGTTGGCAGGTGATCAGATTTCTTTAGTCTTTATGCTTCTTATGTCTCAACACTTATGGGACAACTTCAGGGAAAAGCACATAAAATTTAATTGCTATGCTGACACACCATCTGTCTTGCTATCAACCTAATGCCATAATTACCTGGTTGAAATAAAGGCATGTGTGATGCCAGGTAAAAATGTGTGTTAATCTCATGCGTAAGCATCTGTGCATGTATATGAAATGATGTTGCATAAAAGAAAGGCATGGACCATCCCCTCATCTGGAGTCCAAGTGATGCTGGCTAGCTTGCATCAATGCTGCCTAGTACCAGGCCTTTTTACAGCAGACTCATCCTGGAGCCTCTATGGAGGGACAAACTTAAGGACAAGGCCAAGGAGCGAGCTAAGATTCAAGCAGTGTGACCATTAAAATTCTTGTGAATAAGTACACTAGCAGATTGTCTATGTTGTATAAATGTACCCATTGTGACTTATCATAGGTAAACAGGCATTGCAGATAATCCTACTCTAGTTATTAAGAGGTATGTTATGTAAATGTACTATATACACTTACCCTATTGACTGTTCTAGACCTATGTTTCTATTTTTTATAACAATCATTAAAACATATTTGTCAATTGACAAATATGGAACTAGGTTTGAAGTATTTATTTACATGCAAAATTTTATTATGTTATTAGAATTCAAGCCGAAGCACTTCTTTGGATGGGCCAGCTTAAGAAAAGAGGAAGCAGAAATACCAGTTGCATGGAGAATTAACTTCCCTGGTGTATTTCAGGACCCAAATTTTGTTTTCTTTTTTTTTAAAAAAAGAGGTGAAGGACTATTGAAACATCTTCAAAGAATTTGCTTTTAACACTTCACTGATAACAGAGTAGTTGGGAACAACAACAAAAAAAGAAATATATACTCCTTTTTGAAAGGAGACAAAAAAACCCCCAAACCAACAACCAAACAAAGAAGAGCAGAAAGATCAAAACCCAAGTAGAAGTATGCTTAGAAGCATATGAGAACCGCAGGAGCGAGATGTGCTTGTGTAGCTACTGTAACTACTACTTGCAACTACTTCTCCCTGCCTCATGCATATGCTTGAGTGAGATCCCAGGGCTCTTATCACTCACTTTGTCTGTATTTGAGGCCACGCCCCAGGCAAGCTCATTTGTCAGGAACTTTGGCTGGGCATCACAAGTTGCATTTGGCCTCCAGGTCTTCACTTGAGGAATCTTGCTTCAAGGTCCAAATTCTGCCACTCTTGTTGTCATTGGGCAGTCCCTTATTGCCCAATCCATTCACTATCTCTCAGGTCTCAATTTGACCCTCAATTAGTAAAGCAGATAAGGTATTACTTAGATTACATTGCGATTTTTATTGACATCAGAGAAACTCACTCTGGGTGACTCCATGTGCTACCTCTAACGACTGAATGAATGAGCAGTTGTGAAGAGGTGGGGGAAATGCAAGAACAAACTCTTGAGCTCCATCCTTGTCTCCATAACTGAAGTACAGCAAGCCCTGCTCAGCTCTGATGCATTTGTGCCTATGCATCCACCTAAACATTTTAACTTATTTTACTGTTGGTTATTTATTATTGGCTTTACAATTCCATAAACATGAGCTCACTTTAAAACACATGACTGGATTAGAGTGCCAGTGGTATTCACTATAATTGAAAGTTTTAAACCTTGCAGAGCTTATATATATTTTGAGTATAATATATAATAGAACCTTTTCTCTTATATTTTTTTTTCACATAAAGCTAGGAAAAACCTGTTTCCTATCAACAGATTTTATAAGAAAAGGAAACAGATTTTAAAAATATATATTCAAACAATTTTTAGAAGAAAATGTGTAAGAAATACAAAGGCTAGAGAAAATAATTAATCACCGTATTTCTACCAAACAACCTTTTTGTCAGCTGTATTCAATCAATACAACATTGAGGAATGAAGGCAAGAAAGTGTATGGATAGATAGAGCATACTGTCTGTAGTTAACCATGTGGTAAAAATAACTGTACTTCCAGTGGAGTACTGTAATCAATTGCTTCTATCATCATTGACTGTGAGCAACATTTCTTCCACAGAAGAAATGTCTCCATGTTCCCTCAGAAAATTCCCACAGGAGTTTAATTCTATTTGTTAGAAATTTCATACTGTTTTCTTTCAGAAATTTTAATTCCTTTTTCTGTGTTTGTAGCATATTTGGCAGTAGATGAGGTTTTACATGTTCATTAAAAAGCAGTCCTTCCCAAAAGCCCACACACAATTTCTCTCAGAGCTTGGCATTCCAAATCCTACCCAAAGATAAAATGTGAGGTTCAACTTTTCACGTCTCTCCCAGAACCCAGGATCAGCAAGCAGAATAACAGCGAGTGAAACAGTATGTCTGAAAGACCTACAACAACTACTACCATTGATTACTCTCATGGAAGGAGCCTAGAGCTAGAATCCAGAGTTTTGCTAAGAGATGTCTTGGATATACCTCTGCCCTTCAAAGATTTTCCCTTGCCTAAGCTGGTACTGTAACTCATTTAACAGTTGGTTCCTTGGTAGGAAACTTGCTGGAAAACAACAGAAACATATCAAGCAAAAACTCCAGCTACTAGGCAAAGTTGCAGAAACAACCAAATTGGGGACAGCAGACAAAAACTATGAGAAGAAGATTGTGATAGCATCTACATACCTGTGACATGATAGTGGCCCAGGAAGAGGTAGTGACAAGGCAAATTAATTTTCCTAGCTGTGACCAAGTGACACAACTAAAGACAACTGCTAAAAACCCCTGGAGTACAAGTCAAAAGCATTTAATAATTTTAAGTTCTGTGTGTTATCAGGAAGGTATGTAGGATGCAAGAAGGTGTTAAAAGAGTGCAGAGAAGATGTAATGCAAAGAACCTTCCTAAATCATTAGTTTATACAGTGGTATGACTATGTTATAAACACCTTCCTTCTGCATCCCCCTTTGTCAGTCACGTCAGGAGGCTAAGAGTATAAGAAACACTGAGCCAAATAATAAAAATATCCCCATAGGTCTGTCTTTGATACCATCCAGGATCAGTTGCTTAGAATAAGTTTCTATAATTGAGTAGGATATTTATTCTTAACTGTATTGAGTTTGTGTGGCAAGGTTTTGGTAGTGGGGGGGGACATAGGGGTAGCTTCTGTGAAAGAAGCTGCCAGAAGCTTCCCCCATGTCCGACACTGCCAATTCCAGCCAGCTCCAGGACGGATCCGCCGCTGGCCAAGGCTGAGCCGGTCAGTGCCCATCAGTAACGCCTCTGTGATAACATAATTAAGAAAAAAAAGGAGAAGAGAAAAAAAAAAGCTGCACACTTTGCAGCTAAAGAGAGAGGAGTGAGAAGATGTGAGAGAAACAATCCTTGAAGACACAAGGTCAGGGAAGAAGGAGGGCACCAGAACAGAGATTCCCCTGCAACTTGTGGTGAAGACCGTGGTGAGGCAGGCTGTCCCCCTGCAGCCCATGGAGGTCCATGGTGGAGCAGATGTCCACCTGTAGCCCACGGAGGACCCCACACTGGAGCAGGTGGATGCCTGAAGGAGACTGTGACCCCATGGGAAGACCGCACTGGAGCAGGTTCCTGTCAGGACCTGTGGCCCTGTGGAGAGACGACCCCACACTGGAGCAGTTTTTTTGGCAGGACCTGTGACCCCATGGGGGACTGGTGCTGGAGCAGTCCCTTCCTGAAGGACTGCACCCCATGGAAAGGACCCATGCTAAAGCAATTCGAGAAGAACTGTCATTGGTGGGAAGGACTCACGTCGGAGAAGTTCGTGGAGGACTGTCTCCCGTGAGAGGGACCCCACGCTGGTGCAGGGGGAAGGAGTCCTCCCCCTGAGGAGGGAGCGGCAGAAACAACATGTGATGAACTGACCTCAAGCTCCCGTCCCCTGTCCCCCTGTGCTGCTGAGGGGAGGAGGTGGAAATTGGGAGAGAAGTTAAGCCTGGTAAGCAGGGAGGGGTAGGGGAGGTGTTTTAAGATTTGATTTTATTTCTCATTATCCTCGGATTTTGATTGGTAATAAAGTAAATTTGCTTTTCCCCCCAAGTTGAGTCTGTTTTGCCCGTGCCAGTAATTGGTAAGTGATCTCTCTCCGTCCTTATCTCCACCCACGAGCCTTTCATTATATTATTCTCCTCCTGCCCAGTTGAGGAGGGGGAGTGATAGAGTGGGCTCTGGTGAGCATCTGGAATCCAGCCAGGGTCAACCCACCACATTAACATAGTTTTCTGGATTTTTATGGTCAGAAGAGTTTGGGGTTGTATCCTAATAATTGTAATTAACAGTTACTGATGAACTTTTCTGCTGTTTTTGTCTAATTCCACTTTGAACTGTTCTTCACTAACTGTTCTTCAATGGTAAGTATCCTTTGTTCTGTAGTTACAGTAATGGGTAAGGCACATAAGGAAGAATACAGATGTAGAAACTGAAAGTATCATGAGTGCTCTAAATGTTGTGCGTATTGCTGCTCTTAGTCATCCATTTAAAAAAAAACAAAAAAACAAAACTAATTCTTTAGTCCCAATTAGATAAACTATGTACTTTGGTCCTTTTTTTTTTTTTTTTTTCTTTTTTACAAGAAATAGATTCAGAGACCATTGTACAAGGTTTCTGTGTTGTGGTCCTGTCCACCGAAACCCGAACACTGGACCTTAATGCAAATCAAGGACTTAAGTTGGAGTCAGCAGCTATAGAGGAATTTCAAAGGGACATCCAGCCTTCTTAGGTTAGTTATGTCTCCATGCTTTTTTTAACATTTAAGGTTTGCCATATTGGTGTCTGCTGCATATGCAATTACTAGGTGCCTATCTTCTGCATACATCATGTAAGAAACATAGAACTTTATAACTTCTGCTTCAAGAACCAGAAACACTAAATTATTTAGATCACTTCAATATCAAGTAATTTTTCCCCATCTTTTATGTAATTTTGTTTAAAAAGAAGTATTAGTACTCCAGTATGAGGTCTGTGTCATTAGATACATCAGCAGTACATCCACTATAAAGTTAAATGTGCATATTTAACTGCATTTGCATTCTTGGGATTCTATTTTTTTTCCAATGACACAACTACATGATGTATTCTTTTTAAAAGTAGATGTTAGAATATGGTACCTTCTAACATTCTGACAACCTTGGTGTTGATAGGGAAGATTGCCACTGATCCATATATGTTCTAATTCTGATGAGCTTGTCCCCAGAAAGAGTGAGCTTGGCCTTCTGTTGTCATTACTGGACTTTAAAACTAAATCTGCATTCCTACTGCTCTTACACCTCACTGAAAGTTATGAGAGATGGAGCAGGAACAACTTTCTTTTGGATCTTGCTTATGACTCTGTGATTGCCAGATAGAAGCCCTGGGTAGAATCCTCTTTTCTGAGCAGCAGGAAACCATTTTTTTTTTAGTAAATATTTAGTTAAGTGTTTGTTTAGTTAGGGGCAGTGTTAGCACATAGCATTCTGTTCATCACTTCAAAAACAGTAAAAGCAGTTTTTGTAGTGTTCGGTAAGGGAAATGTTTCCTTTTTTTCCAGTATTGAAGATTGTTCTATAACTAAGCAAAGTATTCTTATTCCAGCAACTGCATTTCGCACCCTTCAATGTTGCTCAAATAGTGGTCCACAGAAGCACTTTTTGGCCTTCAGGAGAGGCATGTTCCAAAAGAATGTTCCATCTCCCATTCCTTCCCCGAAAGATCATAGGAAGCTGAAGAATATTACTACAAACATTTCCTTTCATTTTAGAAGTCTTGGAGTCCATGTTCCACTCCAAAGTTTGCCACAGACCCAGTCCTTTTTAGGAGTTTTGATGTGAACTTTGGCTCAGACTAGGTTCCTGCGTGCCTTCTATTAAGAAGGTTTCAGGCATCAGAAAAGCAGCCAAGTCATCCTTCACACAATGTCCTGACCATGGTTGGAAAAATCATTTTTCCTCAAGGGACTGAAAGGGTGGATTGCATTCCTTGGCTTCAGGAAGAGGGAGGCTTCATGTAATCTTCAAAAGGTAGCTCATGGCTCATGCTTGGAAGGACAGCTGTAGGCAAAAATAGTCACAGCAGCAGTGTCCGCCTTCCCCTAGAACGGGTTTTTTGGTAGAGGAGCATTGGTAACACATCGCTTAGGACTGCTAACAAAAGAGTTTGACTCCCAGGTGGACTTTCGCATTTGCATCCTCCACAATGCTGGGTCATGGAGCTACACTTGCTGAGCTGCACTTGCCTCTTCTGTCGTATGCAACTTCTGTTGTATGCTGTGGTATGCAGCTATATTATTAAGCCTTTTCTTAGTGCTGAAAGGAACACCTAATTCAGCTTGCTGAGGTTATCACCTCTGTGAAAGAAACATTTATCATCTTGTAAACATGACAGTGAAATATTCTCAGTTCACTCAACTAATTCCTGGTTTTTATGGCAGTACTTGTGGACCCCAGAAAGGGATGAAAAAGTGCTGCCATGGCTCTTTCTTACTAAGCCACTTGCAATAAAAATTTCAGAGCTAGGCCATCAACACTAAGGTGATCATGAAGTTTAGAAAAGGAGCTCTCCTGTGGTGAACAGCAACTCCAGTGAAGAAACATCTTCAGAATTATGACCCTGTTGATATGCCTGCACTGCAGTTCTCTAAAACTATGCCCTGAGCATTCCCAAGTGAATATGTGCCATATTGCAATACACGTAACACATGCCCTCAGAAAGCACTGTTCAACTGTCTGTAACGGAGCCCTCATGTCAGACACGTTGAACTGAAAAAATGCACACAAAAATGATTAGTATGCATGCTGGTTTTGGCTGGGTTAGAGTTAATTTTCTTCATAGTAGCTGGTATGGGGCTGTGTTTTGGATTTGTGCTGAAAACTGTTGATAGTGCAGAGATGTTTTCATTATTGCTGAGCAGTGCTCACACAGAGTCAAGGCTTTTTCTGCTTCTCACCACTCCTCTAGCAAGTGGGCTGGGGGTGCACAAGAGGTTGAGAGGGGACACAGCTGGGAGAGCTGACCCCAGCTGACCAAAGGGATATCCCACACCATATGATGACATGTTCAGTGATAAAAAAGAGCAGAGAAGAAGGAAGTGAGGATGTTCAGAGTGATAGCATTTGACTTCCCAAGTAACTGTTGCGCATGATGGAGCCCTGCTTTCCTGGAGATGGCTGAACACCTGCTTGCTGATGGGAAGTGGTGAATGAATTAATTGTTTTGCTTTGCTTGTGTGCATGGCTTTTGCTTTACTTCTTTAATTCTCTTTATCTCAATCTATGAGTTTTCATACTTTTACTCTTCCAATTCTCTCCCCCATCCCACTGGAGGGGAGTGAACAAGTGACTGTGTGGTGTTTAGTTGCTGGCTGGGGTTAAACCACAACAGTATGCCTTAGAGCTCTGAGGGACCTGTGGTGTTCTCACTTGACACAAAGGAGGTCCTAGTGAACACGGCCATGAACCACCCTGCAGTACTTGGCCTGGTGGGCCACAGATCTCTCTTTTGAGAGAAGGTCTTTGGCCAATATGTCCTGTGAACCCCTAAAGCATCCTTTTGTTTGCCTCAAAAGAAGTTTGAATTCCTGAAACCCTCATTTTGTCAAGACAAGTAGCAAATATCTCAGGACTGTTTTCTTCAGGTGGAGATACTAAGAAATTGCTAGAGGTGATGCAGAGAGAACCCTGTCTCGCATACCTTTGGATGTCCTCACATACTACAGTTAGTTCACCTGGCTAAGCTGATTAACAAATGATTACTGAAGCTAGTGAGAAATGTGTGTTGGATGCTGACAAATGTAATACTAACCTCTAAAACAGATACTGTTAAGAAACTATTATGAAACTCGTGCATTTTTATCTTTTCCTTTGCCCATGAAATAGGGAAATGCTGGCATGGTAAGGCCGCTGAATTCCATAAGGACAGAGTCATGTCTACGTCTCACGTTAGAACTTTTACATACCACGGTCTCATCCTTACTTTTGCACCAGGTTACTTACTTGATCATTCTTTTTTTCAAACCATGACTCTGACACAATGAAGACAGATTACATATTCTGGATATACATAGAGCTCTTTTTAAAATCAGGATAGGAGCAAACTTTTCTGTTACCCCAATATTGTTTGTCAGTTTCACAGATAGGATAGAAAGTCAGACAGTTAACCAGAGGCTATTTAAGTGGGTGTCTAATTGCATTAAGTTTGTTATGAGCTAACCAGATTAGATCTACCAATTCAGGCTAGAGATCATACCACCACCAGAGTGCCGTCAGCCTCTCTAGCTTCCCTGAGAAGTGTGCCTATCTCTGAAATCTGGAGGAGACTGGGGAGCAGGCCATAGATTTACACATTATTATTCTTTGGTTGAAAAATTAAAATCTGAAGCTTGTGTTCACAGAACTGTCCTGTAGCCATTATTTAAGGTAGTCTCCATGTCCTCTCACCTCCTACACATCAGGCCATTGCTTGTGAGTCATAGCAGCAGAAAGCATAAGGATGTCAAGAAAGGATGTCAGCTATGGAAATTTCCATTACTATGGTTTCCCTTTGGCAGAATAAAATGGTTCCAGTAACGGTAAGGAGTCTCTGAGATGTTACCCAACCAGCTCTCCTTCTCATTACTGTGGAGTTTTATAACACCTGAATTCTGCAATGGCAAAAACAAAAATAAAAAAAAAAAAATTCGGTCTTCATGCAATGGGTGGAGGAGTTTTAGAGCACAGGTGCAGGCTCAGTGGATGCATCTGGCCAAAATAGCCCAAGAATAAGTATGTGAAATTCAGGCATGCTGAGAGTGAAGTACAAATGGACAATGCATCTGAAACAGCCATGGTTACTGCAGGGTAAGTAATGACTTCAGCTTGCCAAAGGGAAATCCTACTCACTGAAATTTTCCGTAGTCTTCATCATTTCTTGACTTTGTGAGAGCTGTGCCATCTCTAATTAATAATAATTGCATGAACCTTTGATTTTATTATCTGTTGTTTGCCATACGAATTTGAAATCTAGGTGTTGACAATGACACATAATAAAATCAACTGACTTGACCAGCCTGGTCTCACTTGTAAGCCTGCTGAAAGGAACATGAAGTTTAAATGGTGCAGTCTGCATCAGGAAATAAAAAAAAAAAAAAGAAATACCCGCCCCCTTTTTTTTTCCAGACTAAGATGAAAATTAGTTACTAACCTCACTGACAGCAAATAATGGTTTCTGCATTTTTCTTAGATGTTGTGTTGTTATTGGACGTATTTTCAATGCACTGTATGAGGTAATGCTTAATGTTTCTTAAGAAATAAGCCTAGGGCATGTTCGTAGTTGGCATGGTGGAGAATATTTTTAGTGGAAGAGGGTGGTAGTGTGCTGATGATGTACATGATAAGATAAGGAGAGAAAAACTACATTTTTCTGCATGTTTAAACTTTTAAAATTAGGAAATGTGATCAACTCAATGTGATGATTCACTTGAAAAATGACACTGGGAAAACAGGTCTAATTTATAAATTGACTTGCGTTTTTACTACCACTCCCATAAAATATAGGTAAAGAGAATGTGCCATACGTGCTCTGAGAAGAACCATTCTTCCTCTTACTATTCTGTCAGTGTGAAATTTCATATGTTGACCTTCAGCCATGCTATTGCTAGATCTCACAGGAAAGCAAGAGTAGATGGGAAGCTTCAGGAAATGAATTGTGCAGAAGGAAGTGATGCTAATGACTCACTAGGTTGTATTTTTTGTTCTGAGTCAGAACGAGGCTGGTGCTTTGTAGGCTTCTGAGGGGGAATTGCTGTCATATTGCCACTTTCTGAGTGAACGGTCCATCCCATAATGTTTTTCAGAGATGTGGCTCTTGGAACTCCCAGTTTGAGGGTTTCGTCCTTAAAATTCTCCTGCAGTTTGAAATGAGCATTTTCTATGTCTCCTCATTACCTCTCCTCTTTTACCATGTCATATCACCCAGTGTCTAGCACTAATTGCCATCTTTCTCGTTGTTCTTATATGACATCTCTGATTCAGAGTCTGTTGGAGTAGATCGAAAGTCTGTAATGATCTCAGCAGCTTGTGGTGTAGGTCTGAGGTATTTTGCCAAATAACAAAGGAAGAAACTTTAGTTCTCAGAGACCTTCTTCACCCTACAATACCATCTTTGAGAAAAGGACCAACAGCAATTACCTTCAAATAACACTTTTAGGCAAAAGACTAGCCCTGATGTTCCATGCATCCCTGTTGACACAGAGTTTGTGGTCAGACACTGATTAGCTTATCTCAGCCTCTTTCTGAGATACACTTTCCAATGTCAGTGAGGTGTTCTTTTTTATTTATATCTCCCTATGTGTTTATATGCTTGACAGTTGATGAAGTGACTGTATTAACTCCTTCATTACCATTCTACACATAAAGGCATATTTTATGGTAACATGTAGACAATATTATTTCTCCATTTCAGCACCAGTCATAAAATTTATACCTCTCCTGTTCTTGACAATTTCATACTGTATCAATAAAAAAGTTCAACATCATTACTTGGATTTTTAGATTACATAGATTACGTAGACTTTTATATTTTTGCCAATTATTGTAGCTAAGTTTGACACAAACACATAACCTTCAAACTTACTATTGCATGCCACCTGTTTCAGAAAGGCTCTGGTTGGACAAAATTCTGTTTACATTTTGATAACAGAGGTGACTTACTGTCCTTTCCTGAATATTTGGTGTTCAGACAAGTTGTTCAAGTTATTTTATATGTATTGTATACACACTATGTATTTATATAAACATGATTTCCTTCAATCTATCATACAGTCCGTCATGGTGAGTATAAAGAAAACCTGTTCTCCCAGCTCTGCAGATGGCAGAGAGAAGCATAACAGAGGTTAGAGCAATATCAATATCGCGATCGTATTTAAACAGTTTGAGCCACACAGATGGTAAGCCTTGACTGGGCCTTTTAGTTCTTTTAAACCATAGTCAATATGGGTTTTATCACTTAGGGGAAACAAAGAAAGGTCTTTCTTTAACCTCAATGCAAACATCATACTGTGGGCAGATAGCAATGTCATTTATAGTACAAAACTCTGCTGTCTCAGTAGTCTCTGCAGATCTGGAGCTGAAATGTTTTACGCTAGCACCTTGAGCCAACAATCATATGATGGCGATTTCTTTTAGAAGTTGACTCAAAACTTGATCACATACGTAGAATTCATTTGCCTCAACATAGTTGCCTAGTGCTATCTGAGGTAGACACAGATACTTAAGGCATTGGGATATCCATGACACCTGCAGGGCACTAGCAGATACAGGATATCTGTGCCGTTCTGCAGTAGCAGCTGTTGATCAGGCAGGATAACATGGTGTGTCTGAATGGTGCTAAATATCAATGTTTTAGCAGTTAATTTGAATCCCATAGGCAGAATCCTTGTCACAGACTCAGATTACTGAAGGCAGATGTCTTCACACAGGTGTTTACATGGAAACCTGGTGGTTAAGTTCCCATTATAGCCAAGGTAGTTCAGTCTGGCTGCTAGCAGGTGAGGCATTTGTAGTCACATGCAGATATCTTGGACACCTTAGGGCATCTTAGATGGTTAGAGGCCCAATGGCTATGTCTGTGTACAGGCAGATGAGACAACACTGTTCTTGGGTCCTAAGGGCAAGTATCGAGATGTGGCTTGAAAGCATGTAGCTTAAAGCTCCTCCACCTCCAAAACAGTGTAACTGCATCCACAGGTTCCTTAAGGGAACAGTCCTTGGCCCATGCTATCCTTTAAACCATGTCCAGGCTCCTTCTGGCAACTTACTAGCCTGGACCAAAACCAGACTAGGCTGTATTCTAAAACATAAAACAATGTGGATGCTCACAGCACAGTGATGGAGCCCATAGCTGGGTCACTTTTGAACCTCTGGGACATAACAAGAATGTTGTTTTAAGCAAATTCATTTTTCCTATCCTCTTGATAAAAGTATAAAATTTATTTCTACTTTAAAAACTCAAGGTATTTATGTGTAACATATTTAATTCTCAATTTTGACATTTTCTGTGTTCAAAAGTTTTAGGAAAGCTCATGACCTTATAGATATGTGGAAGAATTGTTATATAAATATATTACAGCTATTTCTGTAGTACCACAAAACACAACAAACAACATGGCATAGCCCTTAATATTAGTATTTTATAAATCTCATTTTATAGATAATACAATTTATATGTTTCTAGTCCCCAAATGATACTGGGTTTACATATTTTTCTTTCTATACATAAAAATATAATGTTGCAAGTTAATCAGGAACCTATTCTAGTTACTTTTCAGGTGCCTCTCTAGTGCTCAGTGACTGCATTTCAGAGATGCAGTTGCCACCAAATGTCATGTCTTGAGATCTTGAGAACATGTACTTTTGAGACCTAATAGCTACTTAAGTGAACTAGCATAGAGAATGGGAGCAGGCACACATACTAGTTCAGCCTGCCTCTAGACTAATATTATTAGCTTATAATCGGGACTGCATTATTATATTAGTATATATTATCCTAGACCTTGGGGAAGATCAGATGGTCTTTGCATAGCATACTAGTTCAACCTGCCTCTAGACTAATATTATTAGCTTATAGTCAGGACTGCATTCTTATATTAGTATATATTTTCCTAGAGTGACCTTGGGGAAGATCAGATGGTCTTTGCATAATGCTTCATTGCATCATGCAGATAGACCTTTAGTGTCAGTCATAAATTGAAATTGAAAGTAAATTGGGGATTTCATAACTAGGAGAAAATTCAAGTCAGTATTCTCTTAAATTAAAGACTATTTACTCCTCTCTTTTCTGAAAATGACTGTTTGTTGCTGTATCTCAAGTTTTTATTACGGACCCTCGTGATAGTTAATATTTTTCTTCAAACTCCACCTCCCTGAAATATTGTACTTATAGAAGAATCTCAGCTCTTGTTTCAAAGTAAGTGAGGTTGCACAGATGCTTGAAAATGTGAACTCTATATGACTCAAATGCAGCTGACCTAGGTAAAAGAACTTTCACCACCATTAAGGTGTGTTATTCACTTTTTCAACAGCCTTGTGTAGTTCTCATAAAGCAAGAGAAAGGGAGAATTTATTTTGGTGTAAGATTTTGACAATGTAATAATTTGATGGAGGTATTTACATTAAAAAGTTACTGAAATCTTAATTTCAGACATAGAATTAGTAATAATTGATATATACAATGACTTATTGCCAGAAAAAGAAATATTAACAGAATTTTTCACTGACAATAGATGCAAGAAGTTATGCATGAATTCCTGATTTAATTCCAAAAGTTACATATACTACGGTGGAGGTGGCATTTAACTTGCCAGTCTAAAAGAAGAAAAAGGTATAAGAGGGAGTCCTATTTTCATAATCTTCATAATTATGTGGTTAAATGGCATGCTCATCACATTGGCATGCCAAAACGGTGGCTACATAATGAGACGCTCTGGCAAAAACATGCATTTTATATAACTGAAAATGCGTGAATCAATCTCTTAGTTCAAAGTGTTTTCCCCTATTATTTTCAGAAAGCAAACCCATCTAATTCTGCTTGAGGCAGGAGCTGTGTTGCTGGACATAGTTAAACCATGTATTTCTGAAGCCTCCAAGGGCTCCCAGTCATACTGACAACACACTGACCCTTTCTGAGGGAGGCGTCTAGTCTATACTTCCTAACCAGTCTCAGTTACTGTGCTTGTCTGCCTCTTGCAGATTGCTTTGTGATTGACATCCACCTCCCTGCATCATGCAAGAACAGTGAATAAACAACAGGATAGCCTGGCACTGGGATGCATTCTCATAATGATGAAAAATGAGGATTTCAGACGGCGTGACTCAACTGACAACTTCAAAGACGAGTTAGCTGAAGTCTTTATTATGGCCAGACAATGCCCAACCCTATGTAGGAGAAGTGAGGGCTGAGGGCAAAAGAAGCTTACTCTCCTGGTGCCCTTTGGCACAGTCTGGGACGGAGGCAGCTAGCAGTCAGCAGAGCTATCCTGTCTGCCTACAGCTGACTGGGCAGGGGTAAACACAATACTTAGGATAAACAGAGCAAGCCATGCTGCTCCACTCCCTCACAGAGAAAATCAAGTAATGGCCTTTTTCAGAAACCAAAAGACTCAGCAGCAGCCTCCCACCTGGCTTGCCTCAGCTGTTTTTTTCCCAATCTGTTGCCAAAATGCCTGAACAATATCATATCTACCCCCCAAAAATGGCAAAGCTCTTGAAAAGTTCAGATGAGTGAGTTGTATTAGGGCATGATTCACAATGGACTGGACATCAGGACTGAGAGGCATTTGCTGAAAGTAATTACATGGAATAATTTCCCTAAGGAAAACCCTCTTTTTCTCTTTCTATGGAGCTGTGAGGAAGAAAACATATTCCTAACTTACAAGTTTTATTTACTAAAATTAGATGAGATCAAGCTATGTAGCACGTACTTCTGTTTACCAATTGGGAAATAATGTCCTATTGTACCTGCACTTACTTATCTTTGAAGCTGAGATGCATTACTCCAGACAGGTAGGAGTAGAAACAGAGAAGGATATCTGATGTGGTAACCTGGAAGTATGGTGTCAGGCGCTTAACTCCTGAATATTTAGGCTCACCCATAGTTTACATGGTCATGCTAATTTTTACTCCAGCCCCATAATGACTGTTTAGTTTTGAGAGAAAGCATAAACTTTGACTGACACTAAATAAACTCTGACAACACTAAGATAATATGTCTTAGAGAGCATCTCAAGGTAGAAATGTTTTAAATGTGCATGATAAAACAGACAAAGATCATGATAATACAAAGAAATTAATTTTCTGGCTCTGGTGATTAATTATGTTAACTCAGCTCTGGAGGTTTATGGCAAATCTCAAAGAGTGAATTAGAGTTTTTTGTTGTACATATAAAGTTTTTACAGTTATAGAAGTGGGAAGCTTTTGTAGTCTTATATTCCAGGTATTATTTCAGGAACTATAGCATGATACTGTTGGCCTTCTGGGATGCGAGTGTTGTTTGCATAACAGGAAAGAATGAAGCTGTGTTCTGAGGCAGTGACATCATGATATAGGACATCATAGGGGGGTGGCTTCATATTCCTTGTGTAACAATTTTAATCTTTCAGTCAATTTTTATGCACCTTGCTCACCTCTATACCATTTGCAGCTCTTTGCAGAAAGAAGATGTGCCATACCCATAATATCATTATTCCATATGCTTTTCAGTGGAGAAGCTTGGGAGCAAGCATTAGAAGTGTTGTTAAGGACAGCATGATAGACCAAAACACACAGAAATACTACTCCATCTCTTGCTTCCTGCAGGTGAGGAGTGAGTGGGAAAGAAAAGGAGACAGAACGTCTAACCAGCAAACATACATTACACTGGGCACAGAGTCACTGCAAGGTTAAACCTCCTCTTCATCATCCACAACAAGGGTACTGAAGAGGAACGTGTTTTGATCTTGTGGATAATCATCTTGTGGATCATTTTGTGGATCATCAATCCAGGCAGCTCCATGGTGTGTGCCTGAGGCTGCTAGGCCCAGCTCCATGTGGGGAGCCCGTGACAAACCTCAGCTCAGTCCTTGGAGCAGGTCTTCACTCTTGCCTGGTAGCATGATGTCCCTCACGTACCCTATTTTGCTGAAAGAGCAGAGTTACATTTGGTGTAACTGATCTGAACAAATATATAAGCCACACTCAAAACCTTGTGGATATCACTTCCCCCACCTCCCCTGAGTGAAAGACCAGACTGTATTCAAACCACAGTTGTCTGCAAGGAGAGCAATGTCTTAATGCCATTCAGTTTCAGGTACCATGCGTACCTTCTGGCATGTGATTCAGTGTTGCTGACTTTAGATGTCTAAAATTTAATTGTCTGAATGTGATCCACTTGTTTTGTCCTTTAGTGAAGAGAAATAGGCATGTTCAGATGGTGATTCATCTACCTATCTCAGATTCCTGTCTTACATAGGGATGATTTGCCTGTCTCCCACCATTCACTGAAGACAAAGACTGAACAGATAACGTCTGAACTTTTAGAGGTTTAATGTTAAATTACATTAATCCATGCCTAGGTGCTTACTTGTGAACTATTTGGCTATGGATCATAGAGCAAAACAGGTATTATCAGAAGAAATAGAATTCAGGTACAAGTTAAAATGACTTTTACTTTTAGTTTTGATGTTATATATGTGCAATGTATGTTACTGTTAAAAATGAAAAAAAGTTTTTTGTGTGTACCTGTGCATATAGAATCATAGAATGGTTTGGGTTGGAAGGGACCTTAAAGATCATCTAGTTCCAACCCCCAACCCCCCTGCCATCAGCAGGGACACCTTCCACTAGACCAGGTTGCTCAAAGCCTCATCCAGCCTGGCCTTGAACACTTCCAGGGAGGGGGCATCTACAGCTTCTCTGGGCAACCTGTTCCAGTGTCTGACCACCCTCACAGTGAAGAATTTCTTCCTAATATCTAATCTAAACCTACCCTCTTCCAGTTTAAAACCATTTCCCCTTTTTCTATCACTACCTGCCCTTGTAAAAAATCCCTCCCCAGCCTTCCTTGTAGGAGCTGTTCATGTACACAAGAAAATTAAGGTGTGTTAGTGGAGGTGAGTAGCTGTTGTAGCTGAAGAAATATGACAAACTTTCAGAGACACTTTTAATTTTGTATATATATATATATATATGCATATAAAGGAGTCAAACTGGAAACATGGAAACCTATTTGCCTTGTGTCAGTGTATATCTAAAGTCCAAGTACACATTCAGTGTTCTTTAATTATATGCCATAACATTACATGCAGACCCTTCAAAAACCCTCCTTTTTACATATATGTACATACGTATACTATAGTATATGTAATAGTAGTTCTGAATTAAGTTTAATTTGACGTATTACCTATATGACATTGACATAGAAATGAATAAATAGATGTACACTTGTGTATATCTATGGTGGATTGTTCCATATACCTACATGTAATGTAATTACTGATACGTCAAATCTGTATGACTTGCCTCATCCTTCATTGCTTGCTCATCTTACTTTGCAACTAGAAAACAGTCTTGAAGATTTCTCTGAGAATGTTTTGACCTAAGATGGTGAAAGACATTGTAATGTGCTCTAAACCCCTTTCTAATCACTTTGCTGGTGGTGTTTACATGAAGACAGGAGAGATTGCTTGCTGCTCTATTACTTTACCAAAGAACATACCACCAAGCCCCAGTGAGATGCAAGCTTAAAAACAGCCCAAGTGCTCACAGTGAGATCCACAATTTTCAAGGCTGTCCCATCCCTGGACTGAGACAATGATGATGTCACTTGAACAAACCAAGCACAGCTGAGGATTGAGCCTCGTCAATACAGGAAAAAGACCAGTAGACAAGTGTGCTAGTGATAAAAAATTTATTTGGAATATGTGCCCAAATCTTGTAGATTTAAAACATTCCTTTCTATTGTGTTTATTTTATGCAGAAATGTGTTGTTACTAATGATCTCCTATCAAGAAAAATAAATCTATTAATTGCTTCGGTTTAAATCTGTACTCTAATAAAAAAGACTATCCGCACCATATACTGTTAACTTAATGTAATAATAGAGCTAATCATTAATGTGTAAGTCATAAATAATAATAATAAAAAATTAAACCAGCTGTTTTCTCAGCTGTAACTCTCAGGTTCTATTTCATTTATTTTAAAAAATATGTCTCAGGGCCAAACATTGCCTTTATGTGTATTTGTCTCTAAAGTCAAGCAAAATTGTGTGTGTAGATCTGAGCTTAAAATCTGCACCAGTGGAATGGTTGTGTTTTTTCTTTAACCCTGCTCACATAAATCCCATCTGTGGACCTGATCCAAAAGCTCTGAAATCAAAGGAAGTTTGTAATGACTTCAATAGATTTTGAAATAGAACTAAATTATCATGAAATGTTTTTAATTGAAAAAAAATGGCTGTTCTTCAAAGCCAAAACTATTCATGAGAAATAGCTGGTTTTGATATATTCAGAGTCTTGAAAATCATTTGGAAAGAAATGTTCGGAATTGTTCAAGTGTACAAAAAAAAGCTCTACTTTTCCACTTCTCTTCATTTTTTATTTAGAAATATTGACTACAATAAAAAGAATGCTGATCACAGGATTTTAAAGCAAAAGTTTCCTTATTATCAAACTGAGAATGTCAAAGTGTCTGAACTAATAGCTTTTGTTTTCTTTCAAAAATTTTATGAAATGTGGAGTTTTCATCCTTATCTGTAATGGGATTTTTTTTTTTAAAGTATGAAGAAAATTTCGATGGGTGAAGTAACTAGTTTGTGAAGAAGTCTCCTTTGGTTTAGGCTTTTAGTAGCAGAATGACTGCGGAGCAAATTCATACCTCCTAATAATGCCAGCTGTAATTTCTTTTATACTGACTTCAGCCCACTGAAATGAGACAGAGCTTTCTCAACAGTACCCATTGCTTGTTGTGCTTAAAAAAAGAAATTAAGAAAAAATCAAACCAAATTATTTGTCTCTCCCCAACTCTGCAAAACTCCCCAGCCAACATATTTGCTGTTACAAGCGGAGGGAAGCATTGGTAACTTGAATCTGTCAGCTCTCTCTGCCAGGTTGTTAATGAGTCTTAACATTCAACTGTTAAGTGTAATTCTGATTGACAGACCTTCCAGTCTTCTCATTGTATTACAGAATAAAATAAGTAGTCTTCTTTATTGTGACTAAATGTTGTTTGAAATATCTCAACAGAACAACTGATAAAGTGACTACTGAGGAATGCTCTGTTCCTGTAGAAGAATTCCTATTCTTTATGGAAATGCATTAATAATCAATTTTAGGGTATATGTCATTAAACCAAAATGAAATGCTATCTTGAGTGATAGAATTTAAATCAAAAACTACTAAAGGAATTGCAGCTATTCCAAAACACAAATTTTTTCGCAACAAACCTTGGTTCACAAACCTGTGAACTTCCAAAAAGATGAAAAAAGAAAGAAAAGGGGAAAAGAAATGTCAGGTGGAACTGAGAAGGTATTGAAATACTTAAAAATAACTTCCACGGTGTTTTAACTCCTAGAGCCAAACCTTTGAGTTAGAAATTATCACGTACACTAAGATGCACTGTATTTCACTAAGATGCACTGTATTTCACTAAGATGAAGAGATGTATTGTGGATGTGCCTAGAAATATGCGTTTTTTTCCTGAACTGAATTTAAAATTCAAACTTTGGAGGATATGAAATGTTCAGACACATGATCAACTTATTTTTCATTGGATGAATCTCATTGAAGAACCTCATTGAACTACACATATACTCTTGGCTCATGACTTATCAGAAATATCATGATTTGCAGTCTGGTCCGCAAAAAGAGAAGTTGAAGTTTAGTCACATTATTTGAAAATTCTCTAACCTATTCCAGTGTGCAATTACTTACTGCACAATATGATTATGCACAGGTTTGAACTTGGCATGATATCTAATTTGTATCTCCACTGAAAATCTATCCAAGTGGTACGAAGACAGCACAATTATCTGTAGGACATAAAATCAGCCATCCAGTTCTTTGTTTGTTATAACAACAAGGAGTAGTTATTTTGCCAACATTTTCATAATGTGGGCTGAAGTCAGGCAACTGTACTTTGTATCATGCCTAGGAATGAGAATTTGCCATTTTCCTAGACATTTCAAAAACCTATTTCTTAACAGATATCTACATCATCAGTGCTGGGAAAGAGATGAAGAAAGGAAAAGAAGTATTTATGTTTATTGCAGAAGTCAGCTTACAACCTTTAAAGTTAGGCTTACAATCTTTTCTTTGTCTGAAACAAAACCTGGAAAATCTAGGGGAATTCAGGAATTGCCACTGGATTAGGTCTTCTAAAAAATAAAGATGCTATATTCAGCAACTTGTTTCAATCTAGCTCCCTATTTTAGAATGTAAAAAAGCAAGGAGAGGTGCTTTAATGTCCTGACTAGAGGTAATGTTGACACTGTAGAAACCTGGTAGGAATGGAGAACAAGACTGCTATGGCTTGAGCCTTGAAAAGCAGAGTCAGCAAATTTTATGTGAATGCTGAGAGTGTTTGGGATGATGTGTACAGGAATAGACCTGCTATCAAGTAACCACAAAAAATAAGACAGATTATTCATCTAACTTGGCTAAGAAATTTTGAAATGGGGAAAAATGATGCCTGAAATTTTCTCAACTAGGACAAAAAGACTGTAAAGTTACATAGGTGCCAACTCTGATCTTTGCTTTAGCTGAACAGGGTAGAGTTGGTGTAGTAATTGAGACTCACAACATTTGAAAGAAATACTCTCTGAAAATCTTTAGCAAAATTTAGGTCTTGAAAAAATTGCATTTCACGGTTCTATTCAAATTCATTTCTCCACAATGCAAAAATGCTGGAACAAATATCATTATCCATTGCAATAACTTACTTTTGCTGAGATGAAGACTGGGATTGAAGCAGTATTTTAAATCTAGCTCTGGAGTTTGTATACTGCCCATCACTGTGTTTTTTACATGCATTACTTTCAAGATCAGGATAGGAAGAAAAAGGTGGTGCTTGCTAAGTAAGGTCCTATACTCTTATCTGTCAGACCTGCATCAACCATGTCTGAAGTCTTTCTGGATATATCTCCACTACCAAATAACTTAAGTCTTCAGTTCATCCTGTTTCCACATTCCCTCACAATCAGTGTTGCATAAATCTTCAATTACTGCCAGGTCTTTCCCTGTAGTGAGGCAAGTAGTTCCTCTAAAACAAAACCCCAGTACAGTATGGTAAGGAGGAGATTTTATCAGGTTAATCTCCCTCTGCCTTACACAGTCCTCTAACAATATCCCTGCAGGCTTTGCAGTCTCAAACTCTTCCCAGTGCCCTCATACCACACCTCAGGACATACAACACCTATTTTTGATCTCATGCTAAAAGAAGAAAAACTCAGTGAATTGACGAGCAGATCTTAGATTACATTGACAACTTTTATAAACACACATATATATCCACTCTGTTTTTATATAAATCTATAAGTACATATAAATATATATAAAATGCTAGGTGTATTTGAGGACTATGGGAGTACCACATGAGACAGCTGTATGTCGCATCAGATAAGTGCCTAGCTTTCTCTGAAAGAGGTTACTCTTGAGATGTGCAGATGCAATCATTCTGCATCACTTGGCTGAGGACCCTGCTGTCAGCCTCTGGACTGAATGTGTCTGTGTCACACTATGCAATGCTTTGCAGAAATACCTTCAGCTGGCTCTTAATAAACCCTGCTTTGACAGAAGAATGAGGCAATGTGAGAGGGATTAATGGTTTCTTCACTTAGTTCTTTAGTAAAAAATGTCCTATCTTTTCATTTTGAAAAATATGAAAAATGGAAGAGAGAAGACAATGCCATCAGATAGCCTAGGTCTTTCTATTTTTCTTGCCATCAGATAGCCCAACTACCATCTTTCCTGTAAAATTTCCTTAATATGGTTAGCAAAGCACAATGGGAGATACAGGTGAGAAATATACAGCTTGAAATAAGAAGTCCAGTAATTAATAAGGGTCATCGCAACAGCTGCACGGTGTTTCAAATTTTCCAGAGCAAAACTATTTCACTAATTGTACTGGGTTTGCGTGGCAAGGTTTTGG
>NW_010293685.1:0-8499 GCF_000700745.2 Antrostomus carolinensis
GACACCACTCGTTACCGGTTTCCATGCGGATCTTAGACAAATTTTACTTGAAAAATACATCTCTTTGAGGTAGCATGTTAGATGGTGTTAGTTCAGTCTACTATTTTTTCATGCCAGCATGATACTTCACAGACTATTCAGAGCTCTTTTCTGCTTTAGATAGGTTAACTGATAAATAAAATACTACAAAAATGAAGCTACAAAAGCCAAACCCCGCCTCACCCTACCTATGTGGGGGGTGGGGGGGGCAGAAACAACCACAAAAAACAAAGCCAAAACAACCAACCATGGAGGAGGTAAAGGGGGAGAGAAAAAACAGGGCTACAAATTCCAGGTGAATTGTTCCAAACACCTCCCTCCATCCCAGCCCACTCAAAGCCATTTCCAGGAGTAATTGTTCTCTTGGCCAAGGCCTACATCCTGATTTTGCTTTCCCCTTTGGGCTTTTGACAGAATCCCTGGCAGAGGATTCTTGCTTACTGCCTCTTGTACAAAATCACCTCCTCAGCCAGAAAAAATCCTCCCCTCCAGCTCACTCCTAATGTCAGAGGCTCCCAGGTCTGTTCCCATTCTTGATGAGTGTCCAATGTATCAGACAGTAATGGAAACGTGTGTCTGAGGGAATAAATCCAGAGAATAAAGGTGTTCCTCTCATGTTCTCTTTCAGCAACAGGAATATCTGAAGTATCTGATGTTCATGGGTACATAATCCTCCTGCTTTGTCCAGTTCTCAGGTCTCCTGGTGAGCAGGAGGTGTCCAAGCTGCACCAGCGGCTCAGGTTCTGCTGAAAGCAGAGAAGGTTTTGGGGTATTTGGGGAAGAGAGGTCTCAGGTGGACCCAACCCAACTGTCTTGCATTTACTCAGGGACCAGGCACCCTTCATTTCCCCTGAAATCCGTTTACATTTTACCGATTGTTTCTCTAGAAGGGTCATTCCTCAAACACTGGCGGCAAGTCCCACTTTATGCTCTTGATCTTCACTACATCATTTTGTTTAAAAGCTTCATAACCTTCATGAGTCTTGCCTTGCTGGTCGGACAGCCTGACATATTAACACAGGAAAGCACAGTGCCTCAGTTACAGCCCAGAAACTGGAGATGGTGGCAGCATCAGATTATGTAAATCAAATATGTGGGCTCAACATGCAACAAACTTTATCCTTCTCAGTAAGCCATGCTAGGAAAAGCATCAGGAACATCATCCAGTCATTTAAATGACAAATTACAACATGGTGAAATTCCCAAAGATTGTATAACAATGGTGAATAAAAACACATTTAACTGCTGCAATACTAGCCCTCCTGGTTACAATTAACTAGATCCACTGACATCTAAGTAAGTAAAGTTCCTTAACAAACATTGTACCAGGCAAAGATGATGTGTGTACATCTATCTATCTATCTATCTGGGAAAAACTGCTTTTAAATAAAGTAAAGGGATTATTGCAGATGGCCACTTAAAATTAGATCTTTATAACTGCTTAATCACCAAACTGGCTTGATCTCATTACATGATTTAAACTAAGTGCCCAGTGATGACCTTTATAATACCAAAGGGTGTGAGAATTTTGGAAAACACCTGGAACAACAGGAGCTGAAGAAGGTGGAAGAGGTGACTATACTTTGTTAATCCCACTTGAGTAGTCACAATCTAGTTTTCAGTAGTGGGAAACAATAAAACCTAGGATATACATTTCACAGGTGCAGTTCAACTTTCTGGTCTGTAGTTATCATGGGAGATGTCAGAAAGAAGAACCTGGGCAATGGTCTCCAAAGAATGATCAACTGTGGTGGGCATCAACAGCATAAATTACTATCACTGTACCATCATCATGTATCAGCCTTGACCTGTCAGCATCTCTAATCTCATTCAAGTTTCTACATATACTTTCTCAAGTCACTTGTTGCTTGTATAGACAATTTAAATTATTTGCTCTTTGTAGCCCTTAACACACATTTTTTTTCTTGTGACAAACTGAAGCAAACAGGAAATAGACAACTACAAACAAGCATCTTACATTATAATTCTGGATGCCGCTGTGTCCTAACCATACACAATTTGTCCCATCTCTCTCCAGGCAAATTACTGTTTTGATACACTAGGTCAATGCTATCTTAGCTGCACTGAAAAATTCAAAAACTTTTCCTTTCTATGTGTTCCTAACCCAGAAGATCCAGAATGGATCCATTTTGGCTGGACACAAGGATGTCAAATTGTTAAGCTGTCTGTGTATATCTGATATTCTCAGTCACAAATCCATGGCAGACCCCTAGCAACACATATTATTTAATAGTGTGTCCTCTAAAATAATATCAGAATGTCCTGCAGTTCCCTTTGAAAAGGAAGCAAATAAAAAACAAAGGATATTACTTAGATCAGCAACTTTCACCCTATAGTCTATCACCCCACTATTTTAAGAGCTCTCCAAAAGAGTGCTAAGAAAAGCAAGCCTTGAATAACCTATGCTGGAGCTCACACTTCTCCTGGAAAATGGAGGTGCATAGAAACTCTTTGAAAAAGGCCAAAAGCCACTGACTTGTGATGCACTAGTGCCTTCAGAAGAGCCACCTTCTTTGCAAGTTTCCTCAACTACACTAATAGCTGTAAGGAGAAAGGAAAAAATAGTAGCCATGAAAGTGTGACTTAACTCTCTTATTGCAATACTGATTTTCAAAATTTCTGTAAGGAGATACTAAGCACCTAATTTCTGTTCACTGAGAGAGAACCATGAGTTAACAAGATGTCAGATAGATTTATTTTTCCAAGGAAACCAGAAAAAAAATTGTTAACTTTCAGAGGGAACAATCTTTATCCTACAAACTTGCATCCTTACATAATATAATAAAGATTTATATTTTTTAAAATAGAATTATTTTCAAAGTACTTACAAATACGAATTAAATACATTAAGTACATCTGGGAAACACACGAAATAAGATCCCTATTTTAAAAGGTGAGTGAGATAGGAGGCAGAAAAGGTTAAATGATTTGCCAAAAGGAGCTGAGGTGCTGCCAGGAAAATGGAATTTGAAAGTGGTAACTGATTCTCACCTTGGTCTCATACAACCGAAATTCAAAAATAATTATGATAAATAGTTATACTGCATGAAACATCTGTTTCTACTACATAATGATGTATCTTTGTATCACTATTTTTAATGACATACAACTTCCTCCATTTCTCACACTTTGCTCTGAAGTACTCAGTATGAACTTGTAGTAAGTCACTTTTCTAGCCACAGTTTCTGCAATGTAACAAAGGATAACAATATATTCATATAAACAACAAAATGTTGTTAAACTGTCTAATTAAAAGCAACCATATTTGAAACAAACTTTTTTCCAGTCTGAAAAAACAAACCAACCCCCAAACAGATGTTTTGTAGGTGGCATTCAGTATTTTTCCCAAATGAAGCATGTGAAAGAAGAAAAAAAGTGGAAGGCAATAATGAATTTCTGCATCCCAACACAAAACAAGTTAACATAACTTTTGTTTGTGTTTTGACAAACTTCTAGAACAGGAATAATCTATGGGAACTTCTTCTCTAGCATTAAAAAATGCGTGAAAAATGTCATAGAAAGTTTATTTGTGCACATACAGGGTAAATAATAAAAAGACTAAATTAAAATGTTAACACAGAAATAAAAAAAATCAGTTAGTATATAATGTCATCAATGCCAAAGTGAACAAAGTAGCGGACAAATCCATAAGCTTTATTTACTCTTATGGTATAGCCCCCTGGCTCCTCCTAATCAAAACAAGGCCAGTCTCTAATGAACTTTAATTTTTGGCAAACAAATCATTTACAACGCCACTGCTGAGCCAAAGGCATAACAAACACAACCGACAACACAGTCCCTAAGGTTCAGCCTGCCTCCTCCCCTCCCGGTGACCCCGTGAACGAAGGCCCCGTGATGGCACGCTGCCTTGCCTGAAGAGCTGCAACGCCCCAGTAACGTGTCGCTCCCCACCTGCCTGGACACCTTCCTGGAAGAGGGGCTGCTGGTGAGCAGGAGTGCTCTCTCTTGGGTGCAGCCACGGATCGTGCTGCTGTCTCATCATCAGCGTACCTTCAGCTGCCAGGATTCCTGTAGTTATTCTCATTTTAAAATTACTTGTTGTTTATTTGAAGGAAAACTCTGCTTTATCTTTGCTTCCACATTACATTTCTCCTTTGTCAGACTGCTTAAAAACTGACTGTGAAGCTATTTTTAAATTGATTTTCTTTCTTGTGAAAGTTATTAAGAAATTTATTTTTTTCTTTTTCCCAGAGAAAAGCGAAGAGACAAAGAGCTTCACAGACTCAGAAGGAGCATCTTTGTGCTGTCACAAACATGCCTTGATCTCATTCTGGACAGATTACCTGCAGAGCACTTGGTTTCCATTGTCTATTCAGTGCATCACATCTTTACTACAGGTGCCAAATACAATGACATTGATGTTCTGCTACAAACAGGATCAGAGCTCTACAGTCAGCACGGTTCATTCAGGGTCTCGGGCACAAAAGCAAACCTGACAAATGCCGTGTCAGTAGCACAACGTTGTTTTTATCTCGTGCATACGAGAAAGGTTTTACTCTACTCCTTGTGTGCCACTGCACGTTCTCTCCGTTGTGCTCCTGCTGCTTTGCTGCAGCTGTGCATGACCCTGTAGGACAGCACAGAGCACATCCCTGGCCACAACCGAGAAAAATGGGAATGGGAAAAAGTCACCAAAGGCTGAGGAAGGTGGGAATATCTGTATCTACTTTGCCACATTTGCCTGTGAAACATAATCTTTTATCTTAATTTGATTTTCAAGTAACAAAAGCTCCTAGGACCTTGCTTTCTACATGTACAGAGCAGCAGGACATTGTGTACACATTGCAAACTGGTGCAGTGTGATCAGCTAATGCAGAAGTCACACACTTTAAACCAGGCAGAAGGCAGGCAGGGAGCGTGTTGTAGCACATCAGAGCAAATGCGCATGTCCCAGGGTTTTGTTTCCGATAGCAGCTGGTGCCGGATGAGAAGAAAACTGGTGCCAAATTTCGGAGAAGAGCAAAAACTGTGGAGGATGACAAAGCAAACTCTGTCCAACACTGGGAACTGATAACTGAAGACTGGCCAAACTCTTGAACACCATGCTTAGCACTTTTTCCAAATTGCTTACTTATATTAATTACAACCCTGCATATTGTTGATAGCCATAACCTTTTATAAATCTCGTTAAATTCTTGGCTTCAATGGCTTTCCTGCGTTAATGACTTCCACATTTTAATCACACGTGAGAAAGTATTTCCTTCTTTTATAGAGGTATTAGTATAGATGCTTGGCAATGTCTCTTCACAGATCAAAGAAATATTTCAAAGAAAAAAATGGTTTCCAGGCAGTATGGAGACCGCTTCAGATAACCTCTAAATTCTCTGCCTAACAGCACAGGGACATAATACAGGTATAAATACAAGTCTATGAAATTCACAAGACTTCAGATGTTAGAGATACAAAATTTATATGAACATGGCAACTTAAAAATTCTTGCTTTTCTCACTATTTCAAGTATTAGAAACACATTAACATGTCAAGAGTCCTAAAGCTGTTTCTGTGTTAAAGAAACTGAGAATGATCAAATAAGCTTTAATGAAATGGAGAGAAACAAAATAGTCAAATTGGTAAGGAATATGAACCTATTACCAAATTGATTTGGGGATAACAACAGAGCTCAGATAACAGCAATTAGCTTTGAGTACATATTTTAAATCAGCAAGCCTATGCAAAATATATCATATTGTGTGCTAGCTGATGCTTAAAACCAACTTCAGTATTCTGTTTTCCGAGGGGAATGACTAAACATTAATGTGAGGTTGTATTATAGTCTCTGTAACATTCTTCAGCTTTTTGAGATTACTGTCTAGTTACTTATCCACTAATTCAAATTCTAGCTGATAGAGATACTTTACATGAATTTTCATGTTTGTGGGATACAGGTTATAATGCAGAAGTAATCTGGATTATGTACACCTAACAAATGCAATAACCTTCACATCAGATTTTTTTTCTTTCTTATGAATAGTATGGCATTGCTCCTCCACGTCTACCTTTTGAGTTTCAACGATCAGCTGAAATGGCTGCAATGTCACATGAGTAAGAATCTTTACTTTTTTGTGGATCTGCTGGGATTACTGGGGAGGGTGATGAGAAGCCTAGCAGAACACTGAAAAAACCAGCACAGGTCAGGAAGTCATTTCTGGGAGCAGATGTTTGTTCTAATTGCATTTACAGATGGATGCCATACAAGGGGAAGCTGGCATTTAACAGGTACTGTACTCAGATCCATTTCACTGTCATTAAGGCTACTATTAAAAAAAAAAAAAAAAAAAGACTCAATGAGAGAAAAGGGAAAACGATGACGTACTCAGGGCACAACTCCAAATAGCCTAGGAGATGCTCTGAGACATCCTTATTACTCATTTCCTCTCATTAGATTTCGACCCTTGCCTAGTTCATTCTGATATTTAAGGCTTACAGTGTCTTCGCTAGTGAAGACCCCTTAAAAAGCCACAGCAAGCAAAAGGCAGCCATTCACATTACTCTTTCCTCAGAGAGGGCTGTGGCAGGCAGGGCGTAGGAGCCCAGGCTCCTCTCCAAGGCACCACAGATTTACAGCTTCCAGAGCACAGGCACCTGCACCTAAATTGCTGCAAAGAGGGGCATGGCTGCAACCCTGCCTGTCTGGCCACACTCCAGTTCACCAAGGGGCTGTGTGGGATTTAGGACTCTGATTAACCAGCAAGAACAAGTAGGGCTTGGAGCAAGAGATGAGACAGACACTGCTATCAACTCTCTCCTTCAGCTCTTGATGCCTAAATATCTCAGTCACTTCTCAAACAATTTCTAGACAACTACTTTTTTTTCTGGAGCGATACAAGGCAAACCAAAAATAAGAGGCTTAGCTACAAAATACTCAGTATAGTAAAATATAACCAGTGTGGAACTGGTTCACAAGCAGATTAGATGTCCTTGCAGTCATGGCACCACTATCCCTCAGAGTGGCAGAGGCTGATATGGTTTCAGCAATATGATTTTTATTTGCAGACACATGTCTGTCAGAACCCTAAATCTCACACTATATTACCTTTGAGACTGATACTAACCATGTGTCTGGAAAGAATCAAAGGGCAGTCAGTTGTCTTGAACCTGGGAAAATTTAAAAATTTTTCTTACTTAAGAGTCAAAAAATATTAACATAACTTTGTACTGTATAAAACTGGAAAGACTCCAAAAGCGGCCAGTGTTCCATGTACCTGCAGTGATAAGTAGAAGAATGGTTGGCTATAATATAGCCCTATTAAAAAAACAACTCCCCTGTAAATTTCTTTCCCATCTGAGAGAATATTGCAATTCCTCATGAAGAATACCAGCAGCAAACTGTCATGCTGAATTTTCCTCTACAGTATGTATTTGGTTCTGAATTAATCCCAGAGAAGACACCAGACAACATCAAAACAGAAGCCTTTAATTGCCCCATAAAATTGAAATTTTATCCCCTTAAAACTAAACTTTTATGAATACATCCTTAGAAAATAGTATCCCGTGAAACCACGAGGCATTACACTACATTACACTACAGTTATCTGGGATTCATCTTGCATACTACTACTTTTTTTTTTTAACTCTACTGGAAATCGTGTTGAAAGGCCTATGAGAAAGCATATTTTTGGATTATCATGGCTTTTGTATCTGGGAAACAGAATTCAGACCACGTCTTTAATGAAATGGTCCATTTGGCCTAAACAACCCAAGGGAAAAAAAAGTTGCTATCCCTTTAGAAAACGTCATTTTAAAGCATAGAAAATATTTTCCAGTTGCAATATATACATAGGCTTGGCTAACATTTCAGAGCAGATTCAGTATACCCAGAAAAAAACACTTTGATCCTGGAATAATAATAATGCTCACAGACAGATGTACTAGAACAGCCATTCTGCTTAAATTTTAATGGTACCTCATTCCAGCATGACATGTGTGCGGTGAGCATTTGTGCGTCCAGGGTTGTTGTGTCCCAGGCGCAAAATCCGGCACTTGCCCTTGTTAAAATTCATACAGTTGGTGATTGCCCAGCTCTTTAATTTATCCAGATCTCTCTGCAGGGCCTTTCTACCCTCGAGAGTGTCCAAAGGACCTCCCAGTTTGGTGTCATCATAGAATCATCTGGGTTGGAAGGGACCTCAAAGATCATCTAGTTCCAACCCCCCTGCCATGAGCAGGGACACCTCCCACTAGACCAGGTTGCTCAATCCGGCACTTGCCCTTGTTAAAATTCATACAGTTGGTGATTGCCCAGCTCTTTAATTTATCCAGATCTCTCTGCAGGGCCTTTCTACCCTCGAGAGTGTCCAAAGGACCTCCCAGTTTGGTGTCATCATAGAATCATCTGGGTTGGAAGGGACCTCAAAGATCATCTAGTTCCAACCCCCCTGCCATGAGCAGGGACACCTCCCACTAGACCAGGTTGCTCAA
>NW_010293686.1:0-446 GCF_000700745.2 Antrostomus carolinensis
CTTTGACCTCAAGATGTTTTTATTATGAAAATTTTTATTTTTTTATTATGTTTTTATTATTTTTTATTATTATTGGAAAATATCACTTTTATTAAAACAAAATACATTCTTCCTCAGAATACATTTTCTTTCTGAAAAAAAAAAAAAAAGAAACCCCACCCCAAACAACAGTTATTCTCCTCAAGAAACCATGATTTTTACTAATCCACTTTTTTCCTTGGAAAACTCATACTTTTCCCTCAAAACCCCTTGTTTTCCATTCCAAAACCACTAAACTTCACTTTTCTAAAAAAAATAAAAAAATACTTTTTTTTCTTTAATCCCCTAAGTTTTTCCTCAGAATACTGTGACTCTGGGGGGATCCAGGGAGGATGGAATAGATTTTAGGGGGGAGAGGGCACAGAATTGGAGTGTGGATGGGAATTCCTTGGCATGAGGGGGGGAAG
>NW_010293686.1:556-791 GCF_000700745.2 Antrostomus carolinensis
CTGGGGGTCCGTGCCCCCGTCCCTGCTGTGAGGATTTACAGACATCTAGAGATGAGGAATTAATTCTGGTGATTAAGATTTTTTTTTTTTTTTCTCAAAAAGCACACAGGAAAGAAGGTCTTTACAAACATAGTAATGTTCATGAATTAAGTACTGCAGTTGCCAGAGTTGTTGGAGACGCGGCCACAGGGACTTGGTCGAAAGTGACGGGTGGCTGATGCTGGATGAGTCCTTA
>NW_010293687.1:0-240 GCF_000700745.2 Antrostomus carolinensis
AAGTAGAGGCCAAAAAGGGGTGGGAGGCTAATTAGAAAGTAGAGGCCATAAAAGGGGCGGGAGACGCCAAAAATGTGAGGGAGGCTAAGGAGAAAGTAGAGGACATAAAAGGGGCGGGAGGCCAAGGTAAAAGTAGAGGCCAAGAAGGGATGGGAGGCCAAGGAGAAAGTAGAGGCCGAGAAGGGGGGGGAGGCCAAGGAGAAAGTAGAGGCCGAAAAGGGGTGGGAGGCCAAGGAGAAA
>NW_010293688.1:0-8253 GCF_000700745.2 Antrostomus carolinensis
GCACCTGCGTATGCTGATTCCCCAGAATGGGCAAGGGCACTTTGCCCATAAGGCTGTTCTGCAGACACTTTCTTCTTTGCGTGCCTATGCTCAAAGGGATCTCTTTGCCTTTTTTCACTGCCTTCATTTTGTCAGTAGTTGAATACAGTACTTTCCATGTTGGGTTTTTTTCCTTTACTTTTAAATTTCTTTTAAATCTTACAGCAATGAGACTGGACGTGTGCAGTGGGATAATGGAAAAATTCAGGATCTTCCGCACTGAAAAGACTTACGCAGTGAAGGCTGGGAAGTGGTACTTTGAGTTTGAGGCAGTTACTGCAGGAGACATGAGAGTTGGCTGGACCAGGCCGGGTTGTCTGCCAGATCAGGAACTTGGCTCAGATGAAGAAGCTTTTGTTTTTGATGGCTTTAAGGTTTGTATGTGTTTATCTGTAATAATACGAGTGATTGCAAAACTTCTAATTTTGTGTCTTATTCCATGCGTCATTCCATCAACTTAGTTGCCTTCTCTTCTTTCATTTGTATGTTCATTTTCTAAAATTTTTTTCTCTCTCTCTTTGAGGGCATGGATGGAATAAGGAGGATCAATGTCACCTGAAAAATTAATTAGCAGGGTGTGACATGCCTATAATTTTTTTTCACAGCTTCACAGTATTTGTACAGTATATAGAAAGCACTGGAAATTTAAGTGACTTACTGAAATTCAAAATACCGGTAGAGCTATAATTAACTATGAATAATGTCTTTAAATTTTTACTCTGTTGTTTTCTCTCTAAGAAGTGCTGTTGGGGAGTAAATATGGTTTAGATTATTAGAAGTAAGTGTTTGAGGCAAACTTTGATAGGAGGGGGTTTTTTAATAGGAATGTAAAAGCTAAAAAGTATATACCTAGGTTTTAATGGAAATCCTTACAGTGTAGAGTAAATGAAGTATGATAGAACCAGTAATTTTTGCTGAAATTTAACTCTGCATGAGACAATGATAGATTGAAATCTAGTAGTAAAAAGACATAGGAAAACAAACTATTTTATATGTTACTGATTTTAATCAGAATAGATTAAATGACTCATTAAAACTTTTTATTTCAGTATGAAGGTAAGTGCTACCTCTATCCAAACCATAATTGCTATTAAGGCTACTGATAACCATTGTCAAAATGTTTCTTGTATCTGATGTTGGGGATAATTTCCTTTATTACTATTACAATATGTAACAGAAATCAACAGTATTCCTGGCTGTTCCTGATCAGGTCAAGCTCTCAAGATATATTTTATTCAAGTTGTTGGAATTTATATTTTTTTTCCAGTCTTGTGTTACATGAGAAGATGCCTTACAAAGAGAACTGAAAAATTTCTGTAAAGTATCCAATTGGCTTAAGTGAAGTATTAAAGTCCTGTGTCTTTACTAGAATAGCTGTGTAGAAGTTTGCCTTCTATATCTTAGGTTTTGACCTTTAGGTCTCAATCCACAAAGGAATTTCTTGTCTTTGATTTTGATGGGTTCTCTCCTTGGTTGGAGAAAAGATTCTGACCTTCGGGATACCCAGAAAGGCTTATTTGTTTTGTAGGATTTTCAGGATGGATACAAAGGATAAAAATCTATTTGTGATGGAATATATGAATAACAAACTTATTAACACTGATTTGTTTCATGCCTGTTTCAGTAGTTCTTAATAGATGTTTATTTATTTGAATTCCAATCCAAGACCCCATCCAAAGCCTTTGTAGTAAGGTCAGTCATACAAATCATGCCCTCAGCTATTCTGGAATCTATCAGAAGCTCAGAGTGCTTGTCCCATCCACAGACAAT
This sequence comes from Antrostomus carolinensis, assembly GCF_000700745.2. Lineage (NCBI taxonomy): Eukaryota > Metazoa > Chordata > Aves > Caprimulgiformes > Caprimulgidae > Antrostomus > Antrostomus carolinensis. Next base: position 1,810 of record NW_010293688.1, read on the forward strand.
TCTGTTCCTTCCAAAATCTGATATGATAGGAAGTTTAATTTATTTTGTACGCAACATAACATTTTAAAAATTATAGTTAAGGAAACAGTAAAATTTGTTTGGAAGCAATGAGTCTGTAGGCTGCTAGAGTAAATAAAAACAATTGAGTTTGTAGGATACTACATTAAATAAAAGCAATTGCTTAAAAAGTGTTTTTGAAGCAGCTATTTGACATTGTAATTGATAGCATATCATTTGCATTACGGGTCTTTAACAGAGCTTCTGCAGAGAAATAAGCCATGTTCTTACATGTTACTAAAATGTTGAAATAGCATTTTTCCCTGTCAGCTCACTTAGCAATGTTTTACAATACTGATGTGAGGAGTGCTTGCAGAAAGTTAATTGTTGGATTTCCATTTTCAAAGTCAGCTTAGAGTACTCACAGGCATTGTTTTGGAATGATATGCTGTGAAAGTATTAATTTTAGTGCTGTCTTAATTGAGGCCGCTAATTATTAGCTATACCACTAGGGGAGAGAGGAAAACATACATTGTCAGTATTACTCTTTGAAATTCTTTTAAATCCTTTTCAGGCACAGCGGTGGCATCAAGGTAATGAGCATTTTGGCCGCTCTTGGTTGGCTGGAGATGTTGTTGGATGTATGGTTGATATGAATGAGCACACTATGATGTTCACCTTAAATGGTGAAATCCTGCTTGATGACTCAGGTTCAGAACTCGCATTCAAGGACTTTGAGGTTGGTGAGGGTAAGTACTGTAATACATTGTGCTGTTAACTTGCTATTGTTGTCCAATTTTTGCTCTGACTTCCCTTTAATATACTGTGCTTCTTAGTGGTTTTTTGTTGTTTTTTGTTCGTTTTGTTTTGTTCTAGGGAACTAGAACTACCTCTTGTTCTTTTCTCTATTTGATTAGTATCAAGCCTTCGGAAAGGAGGTGTGCTAGGTGTGATAATGAGGCAAGGCCTTTTTCTGTGGTGAACTTTGCAGACATCTTTTGTGATCAGACCTTTTGACTATTTTGCAGGGATGTGTCTGGAGTTGGAAATTCATGACCTTTAACATTTTATCTGCTCTGCAGCAGGTCACCGTATGATATAACAGAATCATAGAATGAATCATAGAATGGTTTGGGTTGGAAGGGACCTTTGAAGATCATCTAGTCCCACCCCCCTGCTTTGGGCAGGGATGTCAAATTTTATCTAGTTCAAGTACTGAAATACCACCAAATTTGGTAGGGAGTTTAAACCAGCTTTAAGGTTTTGTTTTAGCTCTGTGAGGAGAAATTACACTTAACCCAGGAAAAGCCAGCTGGTACAAAGTTAGCATCCAAAAATTTTTACTTAATTCTAAACCAGCAGATTGAGTTTTGTGCCCTTTGTAGTGTTCTTGGTGCAGCTTTCAGAGTCCACAAGTAGGTTTTAGTTTACAATGCAGTTGCAGTTTATGAGATTGCAAAAATCGCAAAGATTGTGAGGTTGTGTCGGGTGCCAGATTCATTCTGTACCACAAAAGTATTTTTGTTTGTAAATTTAATTACATACTTGTGTGTGAATGGGTACATAAAAGGGTAAGAAATTACATTAATGTAGGTAACTACCTAAAATTTCTGAACTATGGTAATGTAAAAAAAGATATTTTAAGCTTTAATCTTCCCCTTTCATTTGTTGTAGGTACATATATTCTGTCATATATATTATACATCTGTTAATAATACATCTGAGAGAAAAAGTTAAATTTTTTAACATTAAAAGCTGCAAATGATACTTCTGGGTTGCCAGTCCATATTCCCAAGGGAAACAGGAATCTTAGACCTATTAATTAAGCGGTTCCCTGCTTAAATTTTAACCATTTTACTTTCATCTGAATTTCAGAGTCTTTCACTTTCAGGATTGCTTTGGGAGAATAATTTTTTTTTTTTTTTTTTTTTTAATTCTTCTGCCATACTGTAGGAATTGAGGAATAATTTAATTTCATTTAAAATCAGATAATTACCACCAATTTCCTAGGCTTATGCCTGTTACTTTATTACCTTCAGATTTCCTTAGATCCTATGATAATGTGATGAGGTAAAGGGATGTGTGAATTAGCTTACTGTTAGTGGTATAGGCAATAAATCATCCTAGTGCCATTAAACTGTGGAAGTTGTGGATGCCCCCTCCCTGGAAGTGTTTAAGGCCAGTCTGGATGAGGCTTTGAGCAACCTGGTCTAGTGGAAAGTGTCCCTGCTCATGGCAGGGCGGTTGGAACTAGATGATTTTTAAGGTCCCTTCCAACCCAAACCATTCTGTGATTCTATGAAATTCTAATGATTTTCCAGTTATTAGGCAGTACAATCCCATTGAGGAGTGAGGGATTCTGAGAGAAACTGGAATTACATGAAATTCTGAGGGTAGCCTGTTTGACCACTATTTTGATTTCATAGTTGATGAAATCACAGTGGTGTAGTTTTCATGGTACTTGTTTCTAGCTGCAGGTTCAGAGTTAAACAGATCTCTGTTGAGTCTGAAACTGCTAAAGTAGTTCCTGGTTTGACGTGGAGCCCAAAGGCCTTGGTAACCAGGTCAAAGACTTAATGTCAGTGTCAAGCCTCTCAGACTTTTCATAATATACTTGTAATTCACTTTAAATTCCTGTAGTGTTGTGTTTGTAGAAAATAGCTTGATTTTGAAATAAGATCTCCTATTCTGTTTTCAGAGGAATGTGCTGGTTGATCTCAGATTTAATAGCACCAAATTAATATTTGTAAATATTATGGGTATTTCATATACAATTCATGGGGAGGCGGTAGGCATCTATATGTGTGTGTGTGTGTATACAAACACACGTATGAAACACACAAATTCAATTACTTTTATAGAGGTTTCATTTTTTTTTTTTGTAGACTGGCTTTAGTTTGGTTTTGTTAATGAGTCTGAAGAGCATTGAGACCTTCCTGCAGGTCACTTCTGTCTGTGAATCATGTGAATGCCATGTGCTGCTGTAGAAAGAGACCTTTTCCTTTAGAAAAAAGACAGAATTTCTAGTCAGAGCCCAGTGTCCTGCTTTGAAGGATGCAGTCTTACTATAAATCAGTCCTGTAGGTTTAATTTACACAGTGAAAAGGAAATACGGCTCTCTGCCAGCTTACTAATAAGGCTCATGTGCTGCGTCTTAGGTTGTACTGACAACAAGAGGAGCTCCTTTGGATTGTGGCAGACTAATTTGTTTGTGAGATGCCATCTCAGTAGTAAAACTGTTAAACATAATTGCATATTATTATACATTTGTGTTAAAATAAATTTCACACTGTAGATATGAACAAGTACACTGTGCAAACCAGAATTTGTTTTGTCAACTCACGATCTATGTGAGCATGAACTGTTTGTAGTGAGTGTTTGACAGATTGGGTCACAAGGTTCATCTTGGATTCTCAAAAGTAGGGAATGTTATAAAAAGTCTTGCCGTCATATGCTTTTGCCGTGTGTGACAGACAATACTAGAAGACTGCTTTGCTGGTGCTATTGTTAAAGTCTTTCTACTTGTTTTGCTATTTCCTACAGTAAAATGAAAGTTTTGCTCCATATCCCAGTTATGCACCTGGAGATTAAGAAACCAGGTCATGGGTAAATCATCTTTTCCTGTAGCCTCCAGCATGCAAGGTCTAAGCAGGATCTGTGAAGTGTCACATCTAAAATGGCTGGATACCCATTTAGAGAAGGGTTCTGAAAGTTCATTTTTGTTCCATAGTAAGACATGTAACTGCCTTACCAGCACACTCCCTATAAGATGAGATGCTGTTTCTTTACCAGATATGAAAGAGTCCTGAAACACCTTAAAAACCATTATACCATTGGCAAGTCAGTGCAGAATTTCACTGGAGATAAAAGTAGTGCTTCCACGATTAGAACTGGAACTGGTATTTATATTCCATTCATACAGAACAATAGTTACTGTATGGTTCTGATTACTTGCAGGAGTTAGCTACATGTACAGTACCATTCTGGCATCAGTGAAATTTGTATTTGTGAGAGAGAGATTGTCCTCTTGATTCCATATTGTCTACACTTACAGGGTTGATGGAAGATACTAGGCCGAGTAAAAACATCAATGAGAGTTTTATCCATGTAGGAATTTTGTTCTGGGTTTCCTTGTTTTCTTTCAGGGAATCTTGCAAATACTCATTTACATTTTATTTGTGTGTGTATATAAAAAACTTGCTTCATGTCTAAGAATGAATCTGTCTCTGAGATCTTTTTTTCTTAGCCCACAGGAAAATGCATAGGTAGAAAAATTAACTGTTTATGTGCATTCTATTTAGGAAGACTAAATGTTAGTAATATTTTAAATCTTTTACATATTTTAAGCATTCCTGTTTGATTTAGCTTTGTGTCATGTATACATCTTGGTGTTCATGAATAGAGTTAATAGTCTTTTCTTGGATTTTGGACTGCATCTAATTATCTAATCAGCTTTTTCTATAATGTGTGCTGACTGAATCCTGCTGATAATGTCAGCTGCTATTGCTTTTTTTGTGTTGTAAAACAATGATTTCCCATTTGATTTGAGGGCTATAATGAAGAACTGGCTATGTGTTAATTCTCAAGGTGTTGGAGATAGAGATTGCTACTTACTGTAATGAAATATTTGACCTGCGCAGAAACATAAAAAAATTGTTCATATATATAAATATAAAAATAAGTAAATAAATAAATATGTATATATACACATATATATATATCTATATGGCATGTTCACAACTGATCAGTTTACACCTCCTTGTCTTTGAACACTTTTTTTAAGCCTTTGTTCCGCTGTGTCTTCTATGAAAATAAAACAGTGTTCATACCAAAAGTCTAGTTAGGTCACTATTTTATTTTAATGGTAGTGGGCAGCAAATGCCTGTGGATACGTCAGAACAGGATAAGCAGATAGTGATACAGTCACCCATCCTCCAGTGATTTCTGGTAGGAGCTCTCAGAGGCAAACATGATATGTTTGTGTTGAATAGCCCTGATGGTTTTTTGTTGTTGTTTTGTTTTGTTTTTTTTCCTCCTTTCTCACATGAATGTCTCTAAGGACTTTTTGAATCAATGTGAGCTTTTAGCATCCATGATGCTATGTGACAGAATTCCACAGCATTACTGTGAGGTGTATAAGGAAGTTCCTCCTTTTGTTTTGAAGCTTGCTACCGAACAGTTTCTTTGATCATAATTTTTGTTATGAAAGACAATGAAAAATCATTTACTGTCCATCTTCTCTGTGCCACTCATAATGGGAGCATGTATCATACCTCCTTAATTTTTTTTTTTGAGGCTGAAGTATCCCAATTTCTTTAATTGTTGCTGATAAGAATGCAGTTTCATTTGTGTTGGCCATTTTCAGATCTATTATATCCTTTTGACGTGTGGAAAGCAAAACTCTTCGTAAGATTCTAAATGTGGGTGTCATACATCCTGTAAACAACTGGAAATGTTTTACAGATAAGAACTGAAAATTAAATGGTGAGGTGATTCAGACCGACAAAGCACCTGCTTTAGGCTGCATATACCTATGTGGTTTATAGCAAATGTTATGTCTTTTTTGGTTAAGATTGTAACGATACATGCTGTCAAAACTGTTTCTGTGAAAACCCATTCTCAAATATCTTGATGTCCAGAGAAGGTTTTTACTGTTCTTGAGTGATGAACTGAGATTTTTAAGGTTATTGAAAACAGAATTTTGATTTTTGGCTTTCCTTAAAACTTTTGCAACAGCTTATGGATTCCTTGAACTCAACAGAGCCTAGTAAATTCTCCCTACTAGAGTTGCTGGGCTTTAGCACAGCATGTATCTATATATGCAAATATAACTTTCCTAGTTATGTGTTGTATAATATGATTTTGTTTTGTATAGTGCTGGAAAATACACTTTATTATTATCTATCATTGGATTTGCAGAATAGACATAAATCACATTGTTTAAATTATCAATGTTATCTGAGAAGTTGCTGCCTTGTGATTTAAGAGGCACATAAGAGCCCTTATGTGAATATAAAAATCTGGACTTGAACTTATGACTAATAGTGTATGTCCTTAAATTTATCATGCCTAATACACATACACCTGATAACCAATCTTGTATATATATATGACAAAAATCTTCAAAAGGTGGTACTGAAGGCTGATCTTTTATCTCATGAGCAGTCATTCCTGTAGATGGTGAACAAATATTCTGCCTTTTTTTTCTCTGGGCAGCCTAAAGAAAAGTGAGGAGGTAGTTGTATTGTCCTTCTACCCTTCAGTATCTGGTACATTCACTTGAACTAGAATCACTGAATGGAGCTTCATTTTTCTTGTTGATACAAAAGAAAAAATTGTTAATAGCTAGGTCAAATGAATCTACAAAGTGGTTTATAACTTTGAAAAATCAAAATCAGGATGAAAAGAAACAGAAGAAATAAGAGATTTTCCTCGGTCTTTAGGCTG
>NW_010293688.1:8267-15145 GCF_000700745.2 Antrostomus carolinensis
ACAGAACACAAACGTTTGTGTAAAAAGTGCAGAGGGGTCATAAGTGAGTTCCCTGTGCTAGTAAGAGAGCAGATGCATACAAAAGTGAAACTGATTCGATAGTAAAAACAAAAAACCTGGCCCAAAACTGAAAACCAAACTACCATTAAGTTTAATGAAGCTACAGTATCATATTCTCAGTTCTCATTATCCAGAGCCACAAAATGTTATGATTTTTTTAATTAATTAAAATTTAATTAAATAATTTAATTTTGAATTTATTTTAATCTAGAAAATGCACTTGGTGCATATTTGTAATTTTTTTTCACTACTATAGCTGAATGGAAAATCACTATATTACTTTTAAAGTAATTTTTGAGGTTCTCTCAAAATACTAACTAATGGAATTTTAGGAGGAATATCAAAACTAGTAAGACTTGGAGTAAAATTGGCAACACTCTTATCAGCTTAGCTGAGAGATTAACCAAGAGCCAGTTGTCATGCTCCTTGAAGTACCCAGATTTCTGTGGAGTAAATTGAGTGTTGCATGAAATGATCCATGGCTATTAGAGAGCTGGTTTTTTTTTCAGGATGGTATTTGAGATACAGTACTTGGTGACATGCAAGAGGTAATGTGCTGTTGATGACTGCTTGCATTTATACTGTTTGTTTCTTTGATTTTTAATTTTTTTTTTTCAAAATTATTTTTGATGAGTTTTGGAAGAGAGCACTTCTCCGATGTTCATGATGTACAAACCATGTGTTCTTTTATCTTCTTTTAAGGATTTCTACCTGTGTGCAGCCTGGGCCCATCTCAAGTGGGAAGAATGAACTTTGGAAAAGATGTCAGCACTCTAAAATATTTCACTATCTGTGGCTTACAGGAGGGGTATGAACCCTTTGCTGTTAACACAAACAGAGACATCACTATTTGGCTGAGTAAAAGGCTCCCTCAGTTTTTACCAGTGCCACAAAATCATGAACATATTGAGGTTTGTGATCCTATTAAAATGCTTTGAGACACTTCTCCATTAATATGTAACAAATTTCTTACATTCAGTGGAGTTGCAAAGAATGTGATTATTTAGTTAACAATATTTCTTTATCTGTGAAATTTATCGTGTGTGTAAACATGAGATCATCAGAGACAAATTCTACAAGATCTCCTCATTAAAAGCTTGTTGTGCAGTGAGAGCTATGTTTGGAAACAACTTCCAGAAATGGAGCATTTCTACGTAACAGATACCATGTGTTCTGGTGAACATACTTTTTCAAGTAATTCTTCCATAACTAATTGGTTTTGATTTTAGTAAATATTTATTAGCCAATTGTGTCAACACTTATGTCCCAAGTGGTGCATCTTGATGGAACTGAATCGTGCCTTTTAAGTCTACCATTAGATTCTTCTGAAATTTATGCAAGAATTCTTTTTCAACTGATGTGTATCACACTATAGTATTTTAAAATAATTTGTGTTCTTGCATAGGTGCATGTATGATTTATATTAGTTGGTTTGTGTTGTTCTGGACAGGGCTGGATTTATGTTGCAAAGAGTTATGATGAGAAAAGTCACTTATTTGAGTTCTTTATTCATTTAACAATGAAATAACAAAACCCTCCACTCTTTATAGTTTTTATTTCCCCTTGAAATGGCAGCACATGATTATAATACATTTGACCATTGACAGCATACTGTTTCAAGTTTTGCAAGTCATGGATGCTTATTCTAGAAATGTAAATGGTGCTTATTGATGTAAATGATGCTTATTCTAGAAATGTAATTTTACAAGGGGCAAAAAGCATCAGCTTCAAAACAACTGCATCTTTACATTTGATAGGTGATGAGAATTGACGGCACCATAGACAGCTGTCCCTGCCTGAAGGTCACACAGAAGTCCTTTGGTTCACAGAACAGTAAAACAGAAGTCATGTTTTTTCGATTAAGCATGCCCATTGAATGTGCTGAGGTGTTCTCCAGATCAGCTGCAGGAGGGTTACCAGGCTCTGGTCTTTTTGTTCCGAAGAATGACTTGGAGGATTATGATGCTGATTCTGATTTTGAGGTTCTAATGAAAACTGCTCATGGTCATCTAGTTCCTGACCGAACAGAAAGAGAAAAAGATGCCACAAAACCAGAGTTAAACAACCATAAAGATTATGTTCAAGAAAAGCCTTCGCGTCTTAAACAAAGGTTAGTAGAACATTTGGCTTGTTTGTTGGTTTTTTTTTTTTCTTTTTCCCATTTTCCTATTTTTTTTGTTTTCTTTTTTTCGCTGCTTCTTGAATAGTAGAAGAAAATGCCAGTCAGGACTGCAGAGATTTTTCCCTAATTCTGCCCTAAATTTGGATATAATATGGTAGGCCGTACTATAATACAGTAGACAGGACAATTAACCTTCATGTGATAAAATTACTTCATGTGCAATATATAGATTAAAATTAAGCAGAAAACTAAAAACATTTTTCAAGCTATTAGAAACATTTGGTTTATTGTGAAGGCTCTTGTGATCATCACATGGAATACATTCTAAAACCATGGAGATCCATTCTGACAGAACTAGGAGGTCTTCAAAGTGACATGGAATGTTTTTTTTCACATGGCTTCCAAAAAGCTGAAAGTGTTACTTAATCTTTATCTAGAAATGGATATTAGCTTCTTATCTCACTCAATGAACCAAATAATCATAAGAATATTCTCTAGTTGATGTGTTCATTTTCCCTATTTTTTCTTATGGAATCATGAGCAGAACACCTAACTTCATGATGCTGTGGAGATGCCAACACTGGGTTGTTACTCAGACAATATTACTACAGCTTTCCATTCCTTTTCTGTTCTTCATTACCAAACTTGGTTTGTTAAATATTTCTATTGCAGAATAATTCAGGACATATGGATGGCGTTTGTAAATGCATGAAAGTCATTTAAGATTCCACATCCTGCCACAGTTACACAGGTGTTTAACAGCCTTGATAATTTTTTAAGTTATGTCAGTTTAGATTCCAAGTAACTTTTGAGTATATGTATTTTAAGCTCAGAACTCATTTAAGTGCTTTAAAAATGAGTCTCTCTCTTTCTCTTTTCTGAATAATTTATTTTGTTTTAAACTACATAGAAGTAATAAACTAACTAGTGTTATGTATTAATAATGTAAAAAATACTATGTATTTGGGGCTAGCATAATAAGTATAATGTATATAGGGATAACATATCAATATAAAATTCCTTTATGTATGTATATATTGGCATATTGAGCTTTTCATATAGATTTTTCTTTTACTTACTTTATTACAGATTTATGCTCAGGAGGACAAAGCCAGATTATAGCACAAGTCACTCTGCACGGCTTACTGAGGATGTGCTAGCAGATGATAGGGATGACTATGATTATTTGATGCAAACTTCCACGGTATTGTAACATAGGATTGGTATTTCAGCTGTTTTACTTTTTTTTTTTTTAACTAACTACATGTTTTTGCTTGTAAGAGTTTTATAAACTGTGTAATTTTCAAGCAAAATTTATAATTTAAATGTCTGTGGTAGAGCTGTACTACTCAAGTTGAGACTACTATGTTCCTTTTGTTTTGGTGTGATTGTTAATCTAAAATAATTTCCATATAGAAAGCCTTAAAATAATTGAATACACTTTTGAAACTACTCTTGATAACACCAAACATAACAGAGGAAGAATAAATAGTTCTAGAATAATGAAATAAATAGGAAAAAGTGCATTAAAATCATAGAATCATAGAATGATATGGGTTGGAAGGGACCTTAAAGATCTAGTCCCAACCCCCCTGCCCCCTTGGGTCCCTCTTCCCTCTCGAACTTTATCCTATGGAACTCTACCAAGGAGGTCCCTGAAGAGGTCAAAATCTGTTCTCCTGAAGTCCAGGGTATTGAGCCTGCTACATGCCCTCCTCGCTGCCCTAAGGATCATGAACTCCACCATTTCATGGTCACTGCATCCAAAACTGTCCTTGAGCTCCCATTCCCCACCAGCATTTCCTTGTTGGTGAGAAGAAGGTCCAGCATATCACCTCTGCTTATTGGCTCCTTGGTCACTTGGAGAAGGGAGTTGTCATCAGGGCATTCCAGGAACCTTCTGGATTGCTTAAGCCCTGCTGTGTTATACTTCCAACAGATACTATGGTGGTTGAAGTCCCCCATGAGGACCAGGGCTTGTGAACATGAGGCAGCTCCTGTCTGTCTATAGCAGGCCTCATCTGCTTGGTCTTCCTGATCTGGTGGCCTGTAGCAGACCCCCACTGTAATGTCACCTGTCCCTGTCCTCCCTCTGATCCTGACCCATAAGCTCCTGGTCAGCTCTGCTTCTATCCCCAGGCAGAGCTCCATGCACTCTAGTTGGTCACTGACAGAGGGTGACAACTCTCTCCTCGTCTCCCCTGCCTGTCCTTCCTAAAGAGCCCATATCCTTCCATTCCAATAGTGCAGTCCTGGGAGCCATCCCACCATGTCTCTGTGATGCCAGTCAGATAATAACCTTCCAGGCATGCGTGTATCTCTACCTCATCTTTTTAATTTTCCATGCTGCATGCATTTGTGTAGAGGCATTTAAAGTTGGGCCCCTGATGAAGCTGACTGGGGCAGCTGGAATTCCATTGTGCCACTCCTCTGGTGTTCTCCTGCTGACCTGTGATCCTTCTCCAGGCTCTGGGCATCTGTTGCTGGCAGTGGCACCAAACTGGCAGGAGTGGGGTGGATTGAGGTTCCCCTCCCCCAGCAACTGTAGTTTATTCGAGCATGTAGGTTTCCCTGGAAGGGTGCAGGAGGATCTACCATAGCCATACACACCATTAAACTATTAAGTCAATATTCAAGACCAGTTGAAAACATGTATACTGATTTAACTCAGTATTTATTTAATGGATTTTCCAGCGAAAGTTTTGTACAGGTTTTGTGCATCTTCCTCTGACAAGATCATCTCCATAAGTGCTCACTCTTCAATGCTCAAAGGAAACAAGTATTTCTCTTCCAAGTATATTCTCCTCTTTCTGAAAGATACTAGAAACTGAGTCACCTACAGTATAAACATTGTGGCTGCATTACAAAAATAGCCTACAATGCTAGGATGCAGAAGCCTACAATACAAGCATTATAAGCTGCATCTTTAATCTTTTCCATTTTTTAACATACATATTTTGTTGGCTGTATACTGATTTCTGTTTATATTATTTTGTTGCTTTGCTTATGAACTGCGCTTGAACAACCTATGCAACTTTTGAAAAGATGATATATTTTCAGATTTTAGAGCAACATATTAATTATGAATCAAAAAAGAAATACTAACATTTTCTGACATTATTTTTTATTGACAGTACTATTATTCAGTGAGAATATTTCCTGGTCAAGAACCTGCTAATGTCTGGGTGGGCTGGATTACATCTGACTTTCACCAGTATGACACAAGCTTTGACTTGGACAGAGTGCGTACTGTCACAGTTACACTGGGAGATGAAAAAGGGAAGGTTCATGAGAGGTTGGTTACAATTTTCTGAAAAAAATACATATTTTATACCCATAAAAACAACTAACAATTTGTAAACTGTAAATCCATTCCATTTAATGTAATTGGATTGATTAAAAAAAAAAAAAATAAGAAAAAATGGAACTTGTTTTCTCCTCTTGCTTCTGAAGAAACAGTACAGTAATCATCTAATAAAATTAATAGTCACAGAAAAGTGAAACAGCACAACTTTTCTATGTAGCTTCAGACCATGATCCTGTAAATATTGACTTCTGAACTGGTACAAAGTAAAGCAAAATACCTTGTAGTACTTTTGTAACTTTTTGGTTTTCAGCAGGCCGAAATTAGTACAGCAGCTCCTCTCAGCACTTCAGCTTGTGATCCATGCCAGAAACTTTGTGTTATGCTTAACATGAAGTGATTTGAAACATTAACTTGCAAAGTCAGTTTTGTCTCTTGGAATTTTACAAAATGTTTGAGCTTGTTCATATTTTGCCATCTTCAGTTTTCATTTTTTCAGTTATGAAATCTAGATTTCATTGAATTTTGGTATTGGTTATGCTGTTTTCAGCCACGAGGCCCTGTTGGTTGCAGCCATACAAAGTTGTTCTTACTCCACTACATAAAGTTTACACACCATCCATAAATAAATCTGTCTTTTGACATTCAGTATAAAACGCAGCAACTGCTATATGGTGTGCGCAGGAGAGAGCATGAGCCCTGGACAAGGACGTAATAATAATGGTCTGGAGATTGGCTGCTTGGTTGATGCTGCCAGTGGCCTGCTGACCTTCACAGCTAACGGCAAGGAACTAGGCACGTACTATCAGGTGAGTATTTTTTGATGCTGTCTTCCAGTGGAAAGGGGGAAAACCATATCCTCAGGCTGCATCTTATTAGAAACTTTTGTACAGGATTGAAAGAAAAAGTAGTAGTCGCTGTTATGACAGTGATTTTTTCCCTCCTATTTGGATTTTCTGGGGTTATATTCAAAGGCTTGCACTTACTGACTGTCAATACAGATATTAATTTGTTGTTTTGGGTTTTTTAAAATTTGTAATAGTGTTTTGCTGTCTTCAGTGGTTATATATTTGTGCATCTTTGATTTAGGTTGAACCAAGTACAAAGTTATTTCCTGCTGTATTTGCTCAAGCTACAAGCCCCAGTGTTTTCCAGTTTGAATTGGGAAGAGTAAAGGTAAATAGTGCTTGGTTTTGTGCAGCTTTAGGACTGATATATCATGTCAATTATATATCATGTTAGGGATTGGAAGGGACCTCAAAAGTTTTTTTATTTTTTTTTTTTGACATTTGTTACCTGCAATGTATTCTTGATAATGGGCACATTTTTATGATTCCAAGTGTTTGCACTATTGCCATTTTTATTCTTCACAGAATCACAGAATGTTAGGGA
>NW_010293689.1:0-14017 GCF_000700745.2 Antrostomus carolinensis
TGAACATGAGCCAGCACTGTGCCCTCGTGGCTAAGAAAGCCAATGGTATCCTGGGATGTATTAGAAGAGGTGTGGTTAGTGGGTCAAGAGGGGTTCTCCTCTCCCCCTCTACTCTGCCCTGGTGAGGCCACATCTGGAATATTGTGTCCAGTTCTGGGCCCCACAGTTCAGGAAGGACAGGGAACTGCTTGAGAGAGTCCAGCACAGAGCCACCAAGATGATGAAGGGAATGGAGCATCTCCCTTATGAGGAAAGGCTGAGGGAGCTGGGTCTCTTTAACTTGGAGAAGAGGAGACTGAGGGGAGACCTCATTAATGTTTATAAATATGTGAAGGGAGAATGTCAGGCAGATGGAGTCAGGCTTTTCTCAGGGATGTCCAGCAGTAGGACAAGGGGCAATGGGTGCAAGCTGGAGCTTTTTCCATGTAAACATAAGGAAAAGACTTTTTCACTGTAAGAGTGACAGGCCACTGGGACAGGCTGCCCAGAGAGTTTGTGGAATCTCCTTCTCTGGAGACGTTCAAATCCCGCCTGGACACTTTCCTGTGTGACCTACTGTAGGTCATCCTGTCTTGGTAGCAGGTTGGACTAGGTGATCTTTCGAGGTCCCTTTCAATCTCTGATGTTCTGTGATTCTCCCTGTTTATCTGTTGTGACAAACCCTCAATAAAAATAGAGCCAAAACATGTGGAGATGTGCTCATCTTATTTATCCTTGGACTTTCTTGATGCATCACAGCTTTTACTACAGACAAAAGCATTTCAGTTTCCCCTTCAACAACTTAACTCAGAGGATACTGATCTCACTTACATCCTTACGCAGGTCCCCTCTTAAGGCTCTTGGCATCTCTTACTTCTCTATTACTTTCTGCAGAACAGTCCATCTTTCTTTCCCTCCCTCTGCTATTTTTCCCCATCAGGAGCTCCTAAGCTGGTCTATGCTTACGAGAGCTCCTGTTCTTCATGACAAAGACCTTCCACAATAAAGGTCATATTTTTGCACACCTCACTATGGTAGTTATCTACACATATACACACCCCACACAGCAACAAAGTAAAGGAATTGAAAAATGTAAATACTATTTTTATACAACTATTGCTTTTATATAGTAATTTTACATTGCATTTACTTTTATATACTTATTCACTTCTTAGAATGTTATTCCCTGCTAAAGAAGTGTCTTTTCTCCACTTTTTCATGTATTCTGAGTTTTTCTTTCTTCTTTTCGCACTGGGGAAAAAATAAAATGCCTGAAAATAATAATAAAAAAGAATCACAAAATTAAATTATATTCTAGGTTAAAACTTATTGTTCTTATTTGAATGCCAGTTTTATTTCCATTAACTGGAACACAGTCATATAAAGAGTTCAAAGTAGTGAAAAATGTCCTTCCATGTCTCATTAAATTATATTTATTCGCTTGTGTTTTAAATTTCTAAATTAATTTTTTCTCAGTTCCCAAGGAATTGTACTAGTAATTGATTAGAATGATTTATGTGTATTAAAAAGTTAAGAACATATTTCTGGTATGAAAGCAGAAACAAGCATGCACACGCTAAACATTGGAATCACCAGATGCTTTCCTTTCAAACTGAAGTAACCTTTTAATTCCTACCACTTTACCCCACATAACCATTAGTTGTTGGGGTCAAACCCAAACCCCACTTCATCTCAGTCCTCAAATTCAGAAGGGCTGTGTAAAGCTGATTCCCTCTTGCTACACAGAAGAAGGAAGGGCAGGGGGGATAAGAGAGGACTGCAAGTATCTGCTAGTCCTTACTCTTGGCAGAAAGTTCAAGAAGTTAATAAAATATGTAAGGAAATATAAGAGTAAGTTCTCAGGAAAAGAGAAAAAAATCTGCCAAATAGAGCTATTCTCAACCAGTTGTAGCCAGCAGACCACAGAGAGTTTCCACCCACATGTTGATCTTGGGACCTCTTTGGACAATTTCACCTACAATTCCAGTAAACACTATGTTTGAAGCTCTGGGAAGTCAATATTCAGTTTTAACTGGTGATGAGGACAGTGTAGAATCTGTGTCAAAAATTATGCCGAAGTTGCAAAGATAGATAGACTGCTCAAGATTCACTTTTTGCTCATGTCAGTACCACTCTCCTGTGCCACACAGAGCCTATCTCCATTCAACCTGTAGCTTAGACCACCACAAGGAAACATGATCCACACACCTAGCATTGGGTATTTTCTGAAAGTTATTAACTGACATATTTCAATTTTATCTTCTTCACATGTAAGATATAGATATCTAAAAAAATGGTCTTCCAGGAGCATGCACTAGAGTTTGCAGAAGTGAAAGAGAAGTCCTCCTTTGACTCCAGGCCCCAAAGGTAGAAATATAATTGAAGGCAGCAGCTGCTGCAGAAGCTGTCTATATTTTGTGCTATTATGCAGATTTTTGAAGCATATGGGATGAATTTATTTTTATGAAAATTCACTGTATCAGAAGTGCTTACAAATGTGGCACAGATAAAGCAAGATTTAATGTTCCCAGCAAATGCCTGATGGGTTTTTTTTTTGTTTTGTTTTGTTTTGTTTTGTTTTGTTTTGTTTTGATTTGTTGTTTTTTTTTTAACTTGCACTATGAAAAATTCTTCTGTACCTGGGAAGTTGTATGAGTACCAGGACAGAACCAGATGTTTGCCAAACCCTCATTGATGTTTTTCCTGCATTTTTGTATTAAAATAGGAGCTGAAACAGCACACAGTCTGAAAATTTGGATGTGGAGCCCATGAATTCTCTCAGGATATCTGATGCTTTAGAATAAAATGACTTAATAACATTCTTGGAGGTCACTCTTATCTTGTAAACGTTACTACACAATGAAGAAAAATAAAAATAAAAATATATGTGGGGATTTATTCCTTATCTGTCTTTCAAAGTCACTTTTTGAAAGTTTGTTCTGTCTCCCAAACCTCTTCCTCCATTATTATCTTGAAAGGATTATTCAATATTCCACTGAGGTTCATACATAACTGATGTTAGAAGTATATCCTCTTCATTTTGCTAGTTAGCTGTTAGCATCTTCCAGGTTTTTCATTGTAATGTACATCTTGGACATATGAAAAGCCCCATCTACCACCACTAGAATCAAACTCTTATCTGTCATTTCCCAAGCAGTACATTGTTAGAAGCCATAAGCAAGCCTTGAATTGATGTAGTTGAATTAAGTTAATTCGAATTTTTTGAAAAGGATTTAGGATTTAGTAGAGGATTTTGCTTTCTTTTTCACTATATTAGACTGTAACAATGTGCTCCCCACTCCACAATATGACCTTTATTTTCCTTAACCCTCCTTGATTGATAACCACCAGTGGTGGTCATAATGGATGCGTCTGGTCTTGATGGCTGCATCCACTCAAAGTGTATTCTGAGGAGACAGATAACAATACAATAGCCAGGAGATAATTGGAGTAATGAACGCACCTAACCACAATATTGATCAATGTCCAACTCAAGACAAATTTGGAAGAAACTAGCATCTGTGGTCTGTATGTAAATATGGCTATGAGTCAGTCATCCTAGCCCCACTGAGCAGCCCAAGAGCTCTTTGAGGTCTCCTGCATGGCAGCGGGCTCTCTACGCCAGGATCTACCCTTGAGTAGAGACGTCTCTCAAGGTTACTTCTCAAGGCTGAGACAATCCTTATCATGTCAGATACTCAGTAAGTGAATTGGGAATAAGAGCTTTGTAATAAGATTTTGTAATCTCAGCAAAGTGATATCAGTGATTGATTGTGCACATATAATCCTTTAAACATAAACTGCTGACCAAGTCTGGGGCTAAGATTGGATCCAGCCACACCTAGACTTCTCTGTGAAGGATTTTAGAAAGCAAGGGAGTCCTTTCTTGAACCTCGAGACCCAATAGGAGGGTGTCCCTGACAGTTTTGTCTGATCCTGTCCTCTATGCAATAAATAATCTAGTGTACCCTGCCATCGAATCCCGTTAAACCACTGTCACATTTACTGTCAAGCTTTGTTAAATCGCTAGTTTATACCAATAAACATTGCTGCTTGTCTCTTATGAGTGAAGTGCCTCACTTCTGTGACATCAACCCACCATCTTAGTCTGCTATCAGTAAAGATTTGTTGTTAATCTAGAAGTTCACTGGCTCTTCTATGTGAATAAGGATATCTGACAGTCATTAACTGTCATGGTAGTGAGCACAGTGCAATATGTCTATGGGTAGGAAAATTATTCTCTTTATTGTAGGAATCATTAGGAGAAAGTGTAAAACCTACATTATATTATGTCAAGTGTGATCTCTGAACCTAAATTCTTGGGGTTTATTATGCACTTCATATTTAAATTTGAAAATTAATTTTGATTTCCCCTTTTTCTGAAAGAGAAAGAAGGTGTATTACATTGAGGTATAGCAAGTTACTTACTCAACTAAAAATGATATTAAAGTAAGAGGGGAATTTTGAATAGTTTTTTTGGTTACAAAGTTTTAAATTACTAGGCAAACTGATTTTTTTTTTTTTTTTAATGATTTAATCTGAACAAAATGTTCAATTTAACCTAGGGCCAGTGTTTCTTATTTGATTTTCAAATCTCATGGAAATGAATTAAAAATAGAAATGTAATTTCCAAGGCCAGATAATTTGAACTGACAATTAAAATATTGCACTCAAATACACATCTCAAAACAAAATTAGAGCTCTCTTTAATATAAAAAAAAAAAAAAAAAAAAAAAAAGGCTTGAAAAAATTCTGCAGAACAGATGTTTATTTCCTAAACATTTTGGTCAACTAAAATATGCATTTCTATGTTTTTCTTTTTCAATAATAATGTTTTGGATAAAAACAAAATGTGCCTGGTTTTCACAAGAAAACTTTTGTCTTTTTGTGGACAGATGGCAGATTTCATATGTGCTCTATTTTATACCTCTTTTTAAAATGAATTGGCTTTCGTTTTCTTCTCTTGCAGTGTTCAATAAGTAGTGATATTAATTTTAGATTTTTGCTCCTGCTCTGTTTAAGGCAGAGGCCCTTAGGAAAGACTGTGGGTGTTGAAGTTCTGAGGGAAACACCTGCAGACTTGGATGAGTCATGTAGCCACCTGCAGACAGAGCTGACACATGCACAGAAGGATTTTTCCTTCCTTTTCTAATCACAGCATCTTTTGTAGTGTCTATTGCTATGGTGGCTGTCCTTGTCTTTCATGTGCACCTTTCTTTATAAGTTCAGAGATGAAAACACCTGCCTTAGCAGTAGTTCTCACCATTGTCTTCAATGTGAACAGGAGTAAATATTTCTCTTTGCACTTCAGTTCATTGCATATAGTCAGATCTTCCATCCTGAAGATGTTAATAGTTTCCTAGATTGCTATAGATTTGTGAAGAGAGGCATTATAATGCTTTATTAGAAAGTATCCAGGACCATGATGAATAAACATAAATCACACACACAGCATTATTACACTGAAAATTGTGCAACCAGCTTGGACCACAAATTCATTCAGTCCCTCCAAGTGAAAGTGAACTTCAAAGGATACAGCAGGTTTACAGGAATTTATCCTGATGTCTGTGGAACAGTATTCAGGAGCACTCAGCATCCAAACTGTTAAAAACTGTTTTGAAAATCTCTCAAAAATTCTGCTGAAAAGCAAGACTCAACAGAGACTCTTTATAAAATTCAGAATAACATTTTTAAAACACTTAAATAATTAAAATAACTTTCTAAAGGTTTTTAAGAACTATCTGCAGCATAAACTACCCAAAAGCTTCCAAAAAAGCTTCCTATACTAGACAGATATTTGCCAGCGTTACTCACTGTAACGTCTGTGAACAAATGGAAAAGATTCACAAAGTTGGCGTCAACACATGCCCTGACCTATAGTCATTGTCAGAGTATGCCTAATATAGAGTGGGTGGGAGGTATAACAGAGGCAGCTGGCTTTTTGTAGCTTTTCAGTGAATTCGGTTGGAAATGAGGGTTGAAATCTGTACTCATATGAAGAAAATTTCACTTCTTAAGATTAGATTTTACCCACTAAGTTACAGTTTGTTGAAGCTCTGCAATGACTTCTATTCAAGTGGAACAAATGCCTTATGTTCAGAGAGTGAATGAGAGGAAGTATAACCCTGAATTTTACTGACTTATCAACAACATGAATCCCTAGGTTATGTATTTATTTATTGATTAAACTGTCTTCAAAGAAAATACTTGAAGATGACAGGCAGAAAAACTGGCACCCAGATCTCTCACATCCTACCCTGGGGCTCCTACTGCTATTCTCAAGAAGATCCATGAACTCACTCTTCATCACTCTTGCTAAGGTAGACCCAGACCCCTTAATTAAGTCCCTGAACACAAAAGCGAGATGCTCAGCAACAAAATTCCCAGAGCAGAGGCTGTTGAACAAAGGGAGGTTTATGTCAGTCAGTAAGAGCTGTCAGACATAGCCCTGGAAGCTAGCTCCTATAGGCACCTGAGTCAGACTGGGTCACAGCCTGAGAAACAACAACCACATTTAAGTGTTTAAACTATTTGACCACGGACAATTAGAGCAATGTATTTATTTATATATATTTTAATAGGAAAAACTACTGTCTTTAAATACCTTGCTGGACTCTGAGCCCCAGCATAGTTTCATTTGCTTTGGCAGCTGACTACATTTTTTTTAATTGCGTTTGGATGACTTCCAGTTCCTTGTCCTACAGGTGTTTTTTTCTGACAGCAATCCCTTCTGAGGAATGAGAAAACCCTTTGGATTTCCAAGGTACAGAAAAAACACCCTATAGGTCATTTGCAGAAGCTCAGCAAGTATCAGAATTTTACGCCAAGCCATTTAAAAAAAAAGAAAAAAAAAAAAAAAAAGAAGAAAAAAAAAAAAAACAACCACACTTTTATGTGGCTTTTTGAGTATCTTCATCAACCTTACATATTTCCTCTAATTAGCAGTCCAGCTGGTACTTTTTTCTGAAATAGTTTTCTGATAGATTAGGCTGAATTCGTTCAGAAATGGGGTCCCAACAAAGGCAGGCAGACAGTAAGAGGGATACAATGGTAGGAAGCAGGACTATTCCTTTTAGATCAGTTCTGTTACTGAGAGCAAGCCAGATGAACATAAATTAATTGTATTTAGGAATGTAGATAAACTTTTCTCTTATTGGAAAATTTATAGTGATTCCAGTATTGATTTAGGATGGAAAAGAATGACAAAATATTTTATAAAGGATAACTATTTTAGCTTGTTCCAAGGGTTGTTTTTAGATGTTAAGGAAATACAAAGTGAAGTTGTAATCCTATATAAGCATGGCTGATGTAAGTTTGGTGAAAATAAGTCATACTAAAACATACTGAACAACACTATAATGAGACACCTGGAAAATAGGACATAAAATTCATAAAACATAGTGCAAGAGTAATATTTAAGAGGTATTTTGTAATATTTTTCCCCTCGGGTGATGTTTCTGGAGATGACATTTGTTCTGTTTCTTCCAGGTGAAATTAAGATAAACATCGTAAAAAAATCACTTTAGTTTTAGGAAGAAGGCATGTTAACTCTGCCTTTTTACTTTTTTAGAAGGCGAACCTGTGACCTTCTATTATAATTTTAGCAACTAATCAGAAAGGACCATACCTAATTTCAGTGTGAAATGATGGCCAGACAAATACTCAGTAGATGTGTTGAATCTTCCACAGATCTTTAAGGAACAGTGTTCCCTGTTTCCTCCAGCTTTAATCTGTTTTCATTTAAAACAGTACAAAGATAAGAGCCACTGGTTCTTCAGTGTTTTGTATGTGTGTAAGGTATAGTGCCTGGTCATATTAGAAAGGGACTTAGAACAAGAAAAGACCTTCATTTGTTAATTATTATTTAGATACCAAGTAACATTATTGTCTCCTGGAAATTTCAGGCTATGAAGGACATTGGAACTACATTTAGCCACAAGAACAATTTCATTCTCTTTCATTCTTTCTTTTTTTAATCTTAGTTCCCAGAAAACAGGAAAGGCATAACAGGTAGAATTCCTTGCTGCTCACCAATGACCACTGTAGCAGAACCACATACATTAGAACTGGAGCTGCAAGAGGCAGTGGTCGCTCTCCGTGATAAAAACAGCTCTGTCACAGCACTAAAATTTCCTGAGCTGACGTGCATGTTATGAGTATGTATTTATGCATCCAGGAGCATGACTCTCTTCCCTACAGAAGAATATAAATCATCAGGTGCTAAAGTCCATGAAATCACCTGTGAAATTAGGCACTTTTTTACAAAACTCTGTTCCTTGGTGCTCAACGTGCTTCTTCCCACTAGATGGCACCGAGCATCTGTTGCATCGCTCTGCAAGGCCTGGCTCACCCTCCTTCCCTGCCTGTGTACTAACGCAGCTCAATTTTTACATCTAGCAATCAACCCCGCAAATTCACCTTTCCTAACTGAATACCACACCAATTCACTCTGTTTCCCTCGTGCCCAGTCTGGTAGCTAAACAGCAGGGCCACAAAGAGCAGTGGAGATGGTGACAAAGCATCCTCTGGGCTTGTTATTGCCTCTGGAGCTGATCTGCAGAGCTCAGTACTTGATTGAGCTGAACAGGCCCAGAAACAACTCAGCTGCATTATCATGCTGCTCAAAATAATCTTTATTTGCTAACGGTTTGCCTGAGTGCAACATCTCTCTACAACTACTTGAAAGGAGGTTGTAGGGAGGTGGGGGTCGGTGTCTTCTCCAAAATAAGAAGTGAGAGGACGAAAGGAAATGGCCTCAAGTTGTTCCAGGGGAGATTTAGTTTGAATATTAGGAAAAAATTTCTTCACCAAAAGGCATTGTAAAGCATTGGAATGGGCTGCTCAGGGAAGTGGTTGAGTCCCCATCCCTGGAAGTATTTCAAAGACAGGGAGACATGGCTTTTAGGGACATAGTTTACTGGTGGACTTGGCATTTGTACTTGATGATCGTAAAGGTCTTTTCCAAACAAAATTATTCCATGATCTTGTAGAGCTGGTGGGATTGCTGGTCCTGAGTTAACTCCCAGGGCTCCCAGAGCTCTGTGGCTCCCCAATAGCTCTCAGCAGCAAATCTCAGAGAGCCATTTAAGAGTTTTTGCTTGCAGAGAGATGTCCAGAAGATGCACTGAATCTATATTCCTTTCCAAATCTCAGCAAGAACCTACATGACAAGATTTTCAATTACCCTTCATTTCCCTCACCTGCAAAGGAAAGTCTTTTGCTCTTTTCATTAATGGCAGTTGCTGCCAGGCTGTCCCTGATGTCTAAGTAGTGATGTAGAAATGGCACAGCTTTGAAGTCATGCTGCATAGTTAAGAAGGACAGGTTTTTCAGAGGCTTTGTAAGACTGAGACTGGTTCAGCAGGATTTTTGTAAGTCTTCTAAGGAATATAGGAATGCTACTGAACCTAACCAAGTGAAGGGAATGGGAGTTTTGGCATTGAATACAGACAAGCATAACCGTTGCTGAGACTGTGGAAAGGGAGAAGAAGTTGTAGGAAAGCAGAACTGTGCGGATACTTTCTGATCTGTAAATCTGGCACTTGAAAGCACAACATATGCATACTCTGTGTACAAAACATTGAATCATAGAAATCATAGTATCCTTTAGTTTGGAAAAGACCTTTAAGACCGCTGAGTCCAACCGTATATCTAACAGTGCCAAGTCCACTGCTAAACCATGTCAGTGCTCACAGTGAGAAAAGTCCTATGATGGGACTAAAGATGGAGATAAAATATTGCAGATGGAAAAGGAGGTAAAAGATTCTTGACAAGGGTGGATTTTTCCTCAGCTCAAAGTTTTGTACCACATGCCCATAGAATATATGCTATAAAAACTGTCTCCCAGTGTTGCACCTGCAAATGAGGATGAAAACACTTCAAAATGTGAATTGTCAGTGCTGAAGCCAGATGTCATGTGAAGATCACTGAATAAAATGCATGAAGAAAACTCTTTTTTTCACAGGAAGGTAGACTCAGTTTTGGGAGATTTAGTTGATGGCACTAAGTTAAATTTTTTGCTTAGAATCAGTTTTGCTTCCCTCACAACCCTCTAGCTACAACCACTGTACAATGCTAATTATCACAGAAAATCCTAATTGGAACCAACTTCTGTCAAGAAGAAAACCAGGGCTAATTTTGTACTGGATGAGTCCATTTATTTCACAAAAAAACCCTACTCGTTATATCTGCTTGTTCATGTGAATCAGTGTTTAGGAATTTCCTTCATGCAAAATGTTTAATGAGATTACTTTGATTTCATAGCCAAAAAAACAAAACAAAACAAACAAACAAACAAAACAAAACAAAACAAAACAAAAAAAAGAAAAAAGAAAAACCAATAAAAAAGCCCAGACACAAAATCTGATTTCACATGTCTCTCTCTCTCATTTTTTGGAGTGAAACATCCTGTTCTGTTCCTCAGAGGCTTTAGACTAGTCTGCTCACAATGGCTGACTTCCTTCCAGTAGTGCATTTAGCAACATGACTGTACTGTCACATATTGTTTCTCTTTCATCCTCTTCCCAGAGGGGAAAATAGCATATGCAATGGAGAGACTCATTTTGCTCTGGTATTCTCTACTAATTGGCTTTTCCTAAACAGTGAAGGCATCATGCCCAGGAATATCACACTGCTATAGATCAGCTGAGAAGTGACATGAAATACCTGAGGCCAGATCATTGTTTGTCAGGAGGGGACAAAATCTCCAGGCATTTTCAGTTTTTCACCTTTATCTCATGATGAAACTTTAGATTATTATAGTCAAAAACATGTATGATATTTTGATTATCTTTAAATTGTTCTTTTTCCTTTATGGAATTTTTCTGAATACTCAAAGCCAGATCTGAAGTCCTTTCTGAAATGCAATTTCCATGCAACTGAATTTGTTACACATCTGTTGTATTGTACTTGGCAGATGATCTTTTGCTCACTTTTATCTGTAAATTCCTCGTGAGTTTTATAGACAGTGCTTGAAATGGTAATTCAGACACTCTGAAATGAAGCTGGTAGGCAAGTGTAAAGAGCTGGAATGTTTTATTGTTATATACAGACCATTTCAACAACAATTCATGAGAATAAAAGCATAAAAGTGGGATGTCAACAAAGTGCTTTTTGAAAAACAACCAGTGTCTGCCAGACAAATACTATGATTTTGATCCAGTACTGTACTGTGATCTACTATGTTTAAACATTTCTGAGTTGGTTCTTGTGGCATTATGCCCTGATCTATCACATACATTTTTACCTGCTAAATTGGTGAAATTGAATTACCTTTTTCTTTCCCCATCCCTTGGACTTTTCTGTCATCTCATGATGAAGATTCTGGATTATTTTACTTTGATCTTGGTTTGAAAAGCATAGATATGTATTCTTTCTTTCCTTCTATTCAGATTAAAAACCAAAGCCTACTTATCAACCTGCTCTTTCCAGCCAGGAAAGGAATAATTTTTCAGCTCTGTAAGGTGATAGACCTTTCAACCACAATAGCTTGACATGTCAGTGCGAGTATTTGAGTATCTAATGCCAACTCGAGGCTTTTTAGAAACGTAAGAAAATTGAATTTTTCTTGTCTAGTTTGAGGGTCTGGACAAAACTCCTCCTGTTGAACAAAGAAGGCAAAAAATTCAAAAGCATAGGGATATAAAGGCAGAGAGAATCTTGGAGTGTCTTCAGCAGCAAGTCTGATTTTCCACAGCGCCTTTACAGATAGTACAAAAAATTGTTCAGTGGTTAATTTGCTGCCCTGTGATCTATTGTCTTAAGTCTTATGCCTGTGATTCCCGATTAGTACTAAATTAAAGGTGCCAGAATTACTGGAGGACCAGTTAGTATGCCAAGAACAACATCTGAAGTTACAAGAATCACTGCTGGAGATTATAGTAAAAACAGACATCCTCCAGTTCTGCAACAAGTAAAGTTTTACTGGTAACTTGGTAAGAGAAACATTAATTATCAATTTCAACACCAATATCCACACTGAAAAATGTAAAATAACTGCTCTTCTTTCATGTTTAGCATCGTTTTCCTATCCTATAAAATTTCCATTACATTAATTTACTTTATTCATGGAGAAAAAAAAAAAAAAAAAACAACAACAAAAAAGCAAAACATTAAAATCTTTCATTAAATAAAATATTTCTAAAATTCTTGAAAGACACCTGTAGAATTTGTAATATAGGAAATCTATCGGTTCATACCTTTAAATCTTACCCCTTAAAAAGGGCTTTAGCATATATTAATTTCTACAGACTGACCAAAACAAGTGATCAAAAGGTGTTGTACAACAACTGTGTGAGCAGGAGTGGCTTTTTCCCTTTTACAGACTCCTTAAATCCTTTAACATCCCTTACAGTATGTGAACATCCTGTGCTCAAGGGAGATCTGCTCTTCAAAGGAACTAACATGTAGTACAGACAGAAGAGTGCTGGAGAGCCTCTAAGTGCAACAGCTATAGAGTAGAAGCTATACCAGGAATGCTTTTCCTTTCCACATTTACAGATGGTCACAGATCAAAACCAGGCTGGCTTAGGTGTGATTAGGGCATATTAACCAAAGCTAGCAAATTAAATACGTCCACTTGCCACATTTTTTGCAATCTAGAGTTATATTAGAGATGAGATAATCTAAGATGTTTGCCTTGAAGCAGTGCTTCTCTATCATTTCACTCATGTTCCTCCACTATTCTCCCTTCTTTGCACAAAATGACATTTCATTCCTCACAAATATAAATCTAAAAATATGGGCAACATTTGTCATAAAGTAAAACATGATAGTGTTCTGTTAGAGTTTCTTAGCAATCTTCTTTTTAATCTGTATTTGTGTGTTAATACTTTTCTTTTTGTTAATTTTATAAAATTATACTCCTTACATATTTAATAAAATATTCAAATTACTATTAAAAAAAAAAAAAAAAGCTTTCCTTAGGTTACAAGCCTTAGTTCTTCTAAATTATTAGTTTATTAAAGTAATTTTTTTCTTCTGTAACTGTTCCCTAACATCTCTCATTTTTCATCTGAGGGCAAACAAGTTGTCTCTATCCCATACAGGTGAAAAACTAACATTAAAAACATTTCAGGTAAAATGCCTAAATAGTTTAAATAGTTACAAAAATGATGAAGTATTCAATTTTTCTTTTATGGCTCAGCTTGACAGGTAGTTTTTGCAGAGCTTGAAGCACTGTTGTACCTCATGAAAGAAATAAATTAATACCTTAGATATAAGGGGAATGGGGTTGGTTGACACAGTCTTAGTTTTCATCAAAATTCCTCACAAAAGTGTTAAAGGAAACCGGGTTACAATGGGATAGTTAGTACAGTCCTCACACTGATTAAAAGACAGTCGAAAGATAAGAAGTGGAAAGCAGGAGTAAATAATTTTCACAGTTGAAGAGTGTCGTCATTGGATTTCTTCAGAGATTCGTGCTAGGACACGTGTCTCTCAATACATTTGTAAACAACCTAGAAAAGTCAATAAATAGCAAAATAACACATTTTAGTAATGGTATTATAAACTTGTAGAAAAGATGGAGGCTGATTGGAGAATTACAAGAGTTCATAAGAATCAGTGGCACATTAAGGGAAGAAACAGTTTGTTTCAAACAAAAGTAAAATGATGCATGTGGGGAAAATAAACCCCAATAACCTAATCTTTTTGTTAAAATAAATATACTCAGCATTAATTGCTACAACTTGGAGATGAGATTTTGAATTTATGGTAGATAGTCCATGAAGGTCAGTCTGCTGTTCAGCAGTGATCAAAAAAACATGTTAAGAAGAAAAAAATGAAGAAAAGGAACAGCAAACAAAGTTGGTATATACCACAGTATACACTGTGATATTCCTGTATCCCAGGCAGGCAGAATTCTCAGTAGATAGGTAGCTGCAATAAGTAGGTAATCTGGGGAAGAAATTAGTGAAGGAAGAGATATGACATGGTATGAAAAAAGTCGGAGACATGGACAGTGGGATTGAGTGCACCCTCAGCAAGTTTACCAACGATACCAAGCTCAGTGGTGTGGTTGACACGCTGGAGGGAAGGG